>NW_024096674.1:0-160000 GCF_016545835.1 Crotalus tigris
TTGGACTTAGAAATCACAGCTCAGTAAGTATTTATAGTCCCAGAAGGTAAGCAGTTTTTAAAACAAATGTAGTTCTCAATCTATAGTAGATGGCCTTGTATTTTCTTTCCTCTGTTCCCAGCTGTTCTTTATTTGGGTAAAAATCACTGAGATACAAAGGAACAATTTTTTTTGTTTCTGGGCATCTTGCCAATTTCTGAGTCAATGCAGCTATAGTTATGCTCTAATCCTCCACTAGATGTTAGTATCTATTCATTTTCCAACTTTTAAAACAAATAATTATTTTCTTATAGTTTCATCAATACTCTTTTAGATATAAAATCTTAAAAATTTTCAGAATTTTCAGATTTATACAGTCTGTAGTATTATTAACTCATTTCAATATATTTCTAGTCCCCCATAAACATTAATGTTACCGCTTCCATCTATGGAAGGGAGAGGTATAATCCCCTCCCTTCTCACTTTTTGCTTCTTGGGATCTTTCCAGGAATAAGTTTACAAGATATGAGAGAGAAATCGTTTCTTCACCAGTTCCACACACTGTTCATTATTTTCTGGTTGGTGCTTTTGGACTTTGGCTGCTGGTAGCTTGGGCTAATCACCAATGTGTGACTAGCCTTTCTCCTGTAAGGTTGGAAGGCTTTCCCCATATCAAACAGATCGACCACCATCATTCTGTGATCAGCAGAGGCCCCCTCCTTCTTTGTCATTTCTCCAGGGTGACTTTAGACTCATTTAGGGTCCCCTGGCAGGGTGAAACCAGCTGTGAGGTGTGGAGCCCCGCTGCGTCGCTATGACACAAGACCCAGAAGGTCCTCTTGAATAGATGATACTTAATTTTCAAGTAATAGTCTTAGCTAAAGAATGCCATAAAGGAAACTTAAAATGACAATCACTGAGTGAACTACATCATATTCCCAACTAATTTCCCTAAGGGTCATTAACTACACAGCATATTATTGCAACACAGTCATCTAAATACAACTCTAAAATAATGATATTTGGCTGCCGTGAATAGGGGTACACAAAGGTCCAAATGCTGGATTTAGTTTAGCCTTTTAAATGATGTAGATTATGATCAAGAACATCCCCTCATATTACCAGTTTTCCAGAATCCAGGCCATTTCTTTGCTGGTACGCCGTATAGTGTTTTCATAGCATACTCAGCGCCATCCTCTGAGATTATGTCCAAGTGTATCCATATTACTGTAATTTTGGAATAACTGTAATTATTTGGGTCTAAAAAGATGCTACAAAGTGCTAATAGGAAAAATGACCCCAGAGAGGAAGACAAAGCCAAGAAGCTTACTCCTACAGATACAAGCATGAAATGAGTGTTTTGTGGTGATTTTATTCTTGTGCATGAAAAAAAGAAGCAAAACTGGAGCAAAATATTCTTTCATAGGTTGGATTCTGAATTCCAATCAGAATGTAGGCGTCAGGGGAAGATGATGCCATCTTGGCTTGACTTTACTAAGATGGGTGCATCTTCCCACAACTCCTATTTTTCCTTTCTTCCTTAAAAAGAACATATGTGCCTGTGTGCCTACATACATCTGCCTCCATACACAGCCAAACAGTTAGAAGTCACATGCTGGCTCTCTAATTATCTCTTTCAAAACCCTGTTATCCAACTGTGCATTATAGTTAGTCCTCAACTTATAACCACAGTGGAGCCCAAAGGTTCTATTGCTAAGTGAGATATTTGTTAAGTGAGCTTTGCCCCATCATACGACCTTTCTTGCCACAGTTGCTAAGTGAATCACTGCAGTTGTTAAGTTAGTAAGACAGTTGTTAAGTGACTCTGGCTTTCCCATTGATTCTGCTTGTCTCAAGGTTACAAGGGATCACGTGACCTCGGGTCACTGCAACGGTCATAAGTATGAGCCTGTTGCCAAGCATCTGAATTTTGATCATGTGATCATGGGGATGCTGCAACAGTTGTAAGTGAAAAATGGTCATAAATCACTTTTTTTCATTGAATGGTCACTAAATGAACTGTCGTAAGTTGAGGACTACTTGTATTGCCTAATCAAGAGTGATTTTAAAAAAAAAAGCAGAAAGAGCCTTGCTGGGTGGGGGCACTTTTTAAAGAAAGAAATGGAAATGGAAATTTTGAATGTTCTAATTCTGGCTAGGGTTCATTGACCCTTTACAAAGAAGGATAAAGCTACTTGCTTTGTTGGAAGTAATAAACCCTGTGAATCTCATGCAACTTTCTTATTTTAAAAGTCAAATTCTTTCCAGGATACCATTTATGGAGACTTTTTTCACATTTTGGAACATTCTTCTGGGCACCAAATAAAAAATTCATTTTCCTGTTTTTGTGCTAAAGATGAAGAGCTGTCAGAGAGAGATGGGGAGGAAGAAAATTCATCCTTAATTTAGCGCAAGAAGCATGGCTGAATGTATACTCAGGCATTCAAAACCTGCCTGGAGCATATATCAAGGGGAAACACAGTTATATGATTTTTCCCCTCATTTTTTGCCATTGTTAAATGTCAATAATGCTAAATTGGACTTTAAATGAGTGTGGGCTACTGGATTTCATAAGGATTTGTGCCCATTTACTTCAAAACAGATGCCTTTTCACACAGGTTTTACCCTATCAACTCACAGCTGTGAATGAAAGAAGCACAATTACATTAGGAAGCTACTACGTTCAATCTTGTTGGAGAAAATCACAAAATCACTCTGCCTCAACATGTTTGTCCATGTAAAATAATAATAAAAAAACAAGACGAGATATAGTATTTTTCATTGTTCCTTTTATTCAGATCACTACTGCAAGATTGTGTTGGATTTATCATATCCTGTCCATCACATATACTGGACAAAATATAAGACAGGCAGGTTGGATGAATATAATGGCCAAATTTTGTGCTATTACTATTACAGAAAGACAGCAATCAAGTAGTTTTACTGACATCATTTTGGAATTGTGTTTTATGTAACTGTCAGTATGCATATGTGTGTATATTTGTGAATGTATGAGCTTGGCTGATTTTTGAATATAACTAACTCTCTCTCTCTCTTGATCTCTTCCTTCCTTCTTTCTTTCTTTCTTTCTTTCTTTCTTTCTTTCTTTCTTTCTTTCTTTCTTTCTTTCTTTCTTTCCTTCTTTCCTCTCTCAGGATTTGAAGCAAGATTTCAAAACTTAAGCACTCAAAACCTTTTACTCATATGGACAATTCTATTAGTTTGATTTGTCCTGCATTTTTCAAAATCAAATTACTTCTATCCTATTTTGCATATCCTATGCCAAATGTTTTGGAAATCATAAAACCTCCAAAATATGTAAATTCATATCCATTTCTGCTTCTAAATACCTTAATCCATGTATGCATATTTTAGTTCATAATTGGTATTTTTTAACACAGTGTGTGCATTTTTATACATTAAAGAGTGATTAAAATGAAAACAGTGTGATTTTTCTGGTGCTATTATTCCCTGTGATGCTTGTTTGAGCTGTTCAGCAGCTAATATTGTTTTCCTTCTTGTTATTTGAGTTCTTTGGGTACATTAAAAGAAAAGAACTAAGATTTTACTATACATTATTTCCAGGCTGATGATTTTAATGGCTAAAAAGTACCAGAGTTTAAATGGCAAAGGAGATGTGATTTGAAAAATAACAAAACCTTGAGGCTACATTTAGTATTAGGCAAGTGAACTTCTGTTTCCAGAATGGAAAGTTCTTTTATTTATTTTTTTCCTCCTTGCCACATCAAAATCAACTCCAAAAGATTCTGTAGTTTGAAAATAAGACAGAGAGTAAGGAATGAAGGGGGAAAAAATCCAACTGCTGGTGAACACTTTTCAGAAGCAGACATAATTAACAGCTCCTTGCACTGACAGTAATTTTTAAGAAACCTCACCATTTATATGCATATCAGTCAGTCACCTTTGGAAGCAACCACATGTGGAATCTGAATTCCTTGATAGATAAGACTGAGGAGGAATGTTGAAGCCGAGCTTTGATGAAATTCAAAAAGTTGAAGATCTCTCAGGGGAATACATTTATATGATACTAGCATAAGTGTATTCTTAACTTGGGTTTCTTTTCCAATTAAGCCTACATTTCTCACAGAGATAATGGCAGTCCAATGATCCAGTTGACTGCTTTCACTCATATAGACCTAGAGTTTGCCCACACATCAGTGTCACATAGAATCACATCACAAAAAACCAGCTCCAGGGCAGCTGAGGGTGAAGCCTGTGAAGGACGACTGGATTCCTAATATGAAGTAAAGCAGGAAAAGAATGATCAGTGCAGCAGTAATAGAACTAGAGAACATCATTTCCTACATGGAAGTACTTTTATGCTTAGTGAATGTCTTATGTGTGGAGTTGCCCTAAAGCATTTTAATGCCAATTATATATTAGAAAAATTTCCTCACCCTTAAGTTTACATTGAATATACTTTAGAGAATGAAATTCCCTTTTTGTGATATGTCAATGAGTGAAAAGTTGTCAGTAGGATTGACATTACCTAAGAAGAAAATTCAGCTGTCACCATATTAATAAAACCCACTACTTTTGCTAAGTCAGCTGCCATGCCTACTGGAAGAGGAAGAGGTCTGTCAAAAGATCCATGGAGACACTCCTTTTTTTAAATAAAAGTTTTATTGGTTTTTTCCATTTTTTTAATACAAAAGCTTAGGACACAACGTGGTGGTCAGAGTGTCAAATCATTCAAAAACAAAGTCAAATACATATAGCTCAAATTAATTATAAACAATTTGTTCTCTGTAAGAATAATATTACTTATTAAAATTAAAATTAATACAATTTTAGATAAAGTTCAGTCAAACAAAGATCCTCAATCACCTTGCAATTATGATAATCTATATCCTGTTTTAAGCTTTACTAATTGCAATTGTCTTATTCCAGTTACATTTCAATAGACATATAGTTGGGATTTCAGGTATCCTTAATAATAGATCGTTCATTAAAACTAATTTTTTCCCTATCACAAATGGCTCTTACTCTCTCTCTATTACAGCGTATTTTTCACATTTAAAATAACAATATAAATCCAACAAATACAGTTCTATTTTTTAAAATATATTCTATCATTTCATCAATCCACATCTATAAAAAATCTTTTTAAGCCCTTTTGTACAGTTTACCCCTTCAAATACTTATCAAGTATAATGTCAAGAAGTTCCCTGCCTTCATTCATTATTAAATCAAACAGAAATTCTCTCTCTATTTCAAAATAATTATATTTAAAATAATAGTATAGTTCCAAAAAAACACATATCTATTTTTAAACATGTGTTCTATCATTTCATCACTCTATGTCTATAAAATCTTTTTAACCCCTAAACAAGTTTGCTCCCTAATAATTATCAACTATGATATCAATCAATTCTCATCCTTCTTTCATTATTAAGTCAGACAAAATCTCTAAAGCCTTTTTAACCCATCAAGTAACATTTTATATCACATTTAAACCTGACTCTAGCTTTCTTTCTAGGCCAAGTTGGTTCCCATATTACAACTTTTCGATTGTCAAACCTCAAACTTTGGTTACCAAAGTTTCTAATCAATTCAAACTGAGCAAAACTTTCTTTCTTTCCTGGCAATATCATCTGAGTGTTATACTGACTTTTATTCCATATTATAGTTGTAAATAAGTTATCCGCTTTGTTGTGGTTTCCAGAAAGTTGTATCTGAGTATCAATCTTACTTTTCAGTAATTGAACTGAATCAGTTACAGTTAGTTCTTGATCATCCAAGTTATCCATCCGTTGTAGGTAACGTTGTGTAGAATTAGTTGGCTCAGTGGTTACCACCTTTTCTCCCAGCGTAGATTCATCATTGGATTGTAAGCATAATGTCTCTGTCTCTTTAGATTGTGTGTCTTGATGTATGAAAACCTGTTCAGTATTGCTCTGTTCTTCCTCTGGTGTTCCTTGTTCCATGGCTTGATTCATTATTGGAGGGTCAGTTGAAAGTGCCAAGGTGGCATCTTTAGATTGTTTCCTCAGTTTCCAATAAGTTTTGAAGTCTTCTGTCATTTCAAAAAAAATTTCCAATAGTCAAGATATGGAATATTTTCTTCTATTTTGGTGGTAGACTAGCCTGTTCCTTTATTAGAGACTATATTTAACAAAAGTCCACAAATATCCGCCTCCAAAGGTCTACTAGTCAGCTTCACCACCCAAATGTCAGATTATCTTTTCTCTTTTACTGTCATGTAAAGTCCAATCACAGAGATAGAGTTATGGTGTCACTTTGGCCATCAGATGTCCTCAGTGGACTGTAAGATCTTTTTCCATGTTGATAAAGAAAAAAAAGTTTTCACTTTTATTTTTTAAAATTTAACAAGAGAGGTATCTCCAATATTGTAAAGTTGATAGGAACAAATTAGCAATGTCCCTTTTTTTCTTCTTTTCCCCTAATTATCCCCACAAAGAAAGTCCAATGGTAGAAAAAACAACCAAAGAAGACAAAGAGGATTTTTTTCCTTTTTTTTTTCTTTTAAACTCTTTTTCCGATATAGGCAGCCGCCACTTTCTTAGCAAAGGAAAATAGTCAAAGCTCTTTACAGGAAAGATCAGGATAGCAAGGGAAAAGGGAGTCTCACCCAACTTCACCACAGTGGGTCTTCATTCTTAGTTGTTCTTTTGACTTGCAGTTGGTGCAGCTGGGTGATCGGCCATTTTATTGGCCGATCTTCTCCATCGGCCCTCAGAGTTCTCTCGGCCAGCTGGGGGGAGCCGCCGCTCCTCCGTAACTGAGCACAGCCTCCTCGACGGTAGTCGCACCCTCCAGGGCAACGTTCGACCCACATAAGGGTCTACCAGTGGAGGGAAACTAGCTGAAGAGGAGATGAGTCTCCCCATGCAGCTAGAGGTGCTGCCTCTGGAACCGGAAATCCATGGAGACACTCCTTAATCCTCAAGCCAGCCATTTGAAGGGACAGTAGAATTTTTCTCTGTTCTTCTCTTTCTTTTACTGCATTCCTCAGCTTCCTTGCTGCATTCTCACCTCGCCCCCACCTCTATTCCCAGTATCCCTACTTCCCTTTCTGTCTAAAACATATACTGGGTTTAACATGATGCCTACAACAACAGTGAGAGAGAGAAGGGCAGGTTTTCAGGAAGTAAAAGCTCTGTCGAGCATCCAAGAAAAATATGGTTTAAATTAAGGGGGAAAATAGCAATTTGGAGAGTCAGAGGAGGAGAATTCATTTATTTTGCTGCATTTATAGCATCAATCTGTAGATGATGATGATGATAGTAGTTCAAAGAAGTCTAGAGCAGTACACAAAACAATAAACCCATATTTCAGAAAATATCGCAATAACACAATAAAAATATAGTGTTTAGCTGCACCATAATAAAAACAAATTAAAAAGGTAATGAGCTTAAAGGCAGTTTTGTCTCAGGAGAATTGTTGCAAAGTATATTAAGCTGTTTTTAAGGCTATGCAAAGTAGAACCTTTGTGACTGGGGAAAGAAGAAGAGAAGAGAAGAGAAGAGAAGAGAAGAGAAGAGAAGAGAAGAGAAGAGAAGAGAAGAGAAGAGAAGAGAGGGGAAGGGAAGGGAAGGGAAGGGAAGGGAAGGGAAGAGAAGAGAAGAGAAGAGAAGAGAAGAGAAGAGAAGAGAAGAGAAGAGAAGAGAAGAGACAAAGGGAGGGAGGGAGGGAGGGAGAGAAGGAAGATGAGTGCCCTCAAAAAGAAGACCCTTTTCTTAGTCCACATACTAAGAGCCGGGTTCATTTCTATCCAAATTCTTATACAGTAGCTATTCACAGTCACTAATGTGGAAAGGATTGTGGGGAGGGCAATACTTTGTGGCATGAGATTCAAATGCTGCAAAGCTATGGAAGCTCTTGGTCATGTGACATCTCATTCCTCTCAATGGAAATTACTGCAGGGTCCTACCAGGGAAGGTATGGCTTTAAAAAAGAAGAAAAATGTGCTTTTTTAAGCCTTCACTTTGAATCACCACCCAACCACCCCACCCATGGCTATATTCACATTCATATATAGTGAAGCAGATGGAAAAATGATGGAACATAGCTTCAGTTTCTGAAATCTTCCACAGCGGGATTCCTAATAGCCTTCAGAGGTTGTTGTTTTTTTTTTAACCGGGAACTCTTAAGCAAGAATCCCTTGAAATCTATATATTAAAAAAAAAAAAAAACAATTATTGGCAATGAAAGATAAAATGTAGCAACTTTTTGCTCAATGGTCTTGGTCTCCCCTGTGAATCCTCCTCTAACATAGATATGAGTCTAATGGCAGGCATTTCCCACCTCTTGACCTGGGCAAAAATAACTCCCAAAGAAACTGCATGCCATCAGTTTTCTTATTGTTCCTTTTAGAGTCAGGTGTTTTTAAACCTATGGAAGTAAGCAAATAAAAAAACAATTCTAGCATGGGCTAATGCATTTCAACGGGTAAGAATCTCTACTTCTGTGGCTTATTATCAAAGTCTTCAGAATTTATTATTTGGCTTGAGTTGCACCTCACTACCTCACTTAGATGGTGTACTTGCAAACCAGGTCATGCAAATCATATGGAGACTGCAGTAAACAGAATATTGCAATTTAAAATATGTTTGGCCTAGGAGCAGCCAGACTAGTTGAGGAACCGGTTGCATCAATATTGATATACACTGAACCAATGATCAATATAGTGGAAGGATGTTAAGATATTTAAATGTAGTAGCTGGAACAGTAAAGTGTATAAAGGACCAGAATATACAGTTTTAGTTGATTGGTTGAAGAGTGTTGGCTCCTGCATGAGGCAATCTACACTATGATTGGTTGCTGGGAGGTAAAGGGGGAATTTCCCCTTTCCCCCCACCTTTTTTCTTCTATGTATGATGTGGTGATTTACCTCATGATTTTAGTGTGTTCCTGACTATCTTGTCTGCCGTAAATGTAACTGTTAAATATATCCTGGTGACAAAACTGGACAAATTTTAGTGTTCCAATTGTAATCATTTTGGGAGAAGGAGTGGATTGAAGTAGCTTTGAAAAATAAGAATGGGAGTGACTTATCTCTGGAACTTCCTGCTGTCATCACCACCCTAAATGTTCCCAACAGGCTGAAAAAAGAGATTCTAATTGCAATCCTTATTGCTGCAATGACATTTTGTACAATTATTATAAAAGAATGTAAGGTTCAAATTAAAAAAAAATGTAACAGCTTCTAAAATTTGTAAAAGCAAAAGAAATAGTTCACTTTAATATTACGGTTGCAAATACAATTGTTGAATACTAGTTTTAAAAATACTGTACTACCAATAAAAAAGAAACCATAAATATTAAAAACGAGTGGCAGGATTATGAAACTACTTTATGGATAAAGTATTAAAAGGCTTGCTTATTAAGTACTAAGCTACTAGGACATTGTGAGATCAAAAGGAAGAGCACAACAGACTTCTTTTTTTAAAAGTAAAAGTAGATTCAAAAAGGGAGTTATTTTTTTCTCTGTGTTATCATGATATCACTTTTGCCTCCTTTCAGGAGCAAGTGTTGTAATTCCATAGATGTCATGAAGTATTATATGTCATTTGTGTCATGACATCATCACATAATTGATACAAATTGCATTATTTATTTATTTTATTAACTACATTTCTACCCCCATTACAATCGTAGATTTTCAGTGGCTTACAAAAATACAAAACCAAATATTTTTGAAAATAGTTGAGTTATAAATAATGCAATACATACATGTCCATGCATACATAATATTTCTGGGAAAGAATGCATAAAATGTAATACACAGCAGTGCATACAGATATTTGTGTGGATTTCTTTCAATCAGATTGAAGCCATACGAACGTGCTGTCAGTATTATGAGAAATGGAACAACAAAAAAAATAAGCTTGATTGAATTGCCCATCTGTTGTCCATATGATGCCAAGGGGAGGCTGATGATCTTTGAAAATAAGTCATTCATTCCACAAATTAACAAGCCTTGTTGCTGTCAAGGAAACACTTCAACAACAGTTTGTAGCACTTCTTTGAGGGTTAATGGAGATGGATCCTTTCCTCAATCCACCCTTGTGATTTGCCTCTATCTTCACAGGAAGGTATCAACCCCTCTAGATAGATCGATTCCCTAAAAAGGCTAAAACTACTTTTATTGAGACTGGCTACAAATAATAATACAATCTTCATTTTAAAGAAGAGATTGGACAACCATTTGTCTGAAATGGTATAGGGCAGGGGTAGGCAATCTTGCCTCTTTTATGACTCGTGGACTTCAACTCCCAGAATTCCTGAGCCAGCATGGCTCAGCTTGGAAATCTCTCCCTTCCCCTCAGCATGGCTGGCTCAGGAATTCTGGGAGTTGAAGTCCACAAGTCATAAAAGAGCCAAGGTTGCCTACCCCTGGTATAGGGTTTCCTGATAAAGCAGGGGGTTGGATTAGAAGACATCCAAGGTCCCTTTCAACGCTGTTATTCTGTTTGTGTGCATTTGTGATTGTGCTGTTCCTTCTCCTTATAATTCAGTGAATTAGAGAAGGGTCTGAATGGCTTATCTCGCTGCTCAGGACTAAAGAAGCCATTTGCCTAGGTAACTGTTCTTGCATATCTCTGTCAAGGTCATCTTCCTTACTCTCTACAAAAGAGGAGAGCAGGGGGAGAGAGTAAAAAGGATGAGCTTGATGGAAATATATAAGAACCATTACCAAGACAACAAATGGATAAACATTATATATGCCCAGACTGGGGTGGAGGGGAGAGAATATGAAAACATTTCATACAGGCAACGGACACTCATCCATTCCTGCTGCCAATTTGCATGAATATAAAAAGAGAAGAAGAGAAACATATTCACACTTTCAGATTCTGGTACTGTAGCCAATTTTAATAAAAGGTAGTGACTGGGTGTTAAGAAACAGAGCAAAATCGTGCTTTTAGTTGGGGATAGATGGGGGGAGGAGAAAATCAGTAGCTCGTGAGAGACTGAGCAGATATGGTATAGTTATCTTCTGTGAACTGAAGCTATTTTTTATTTTGTTTTTTTGGAAATATCTGCTTTGGGAAACCAGTCAATGAACCAGATGGATTTTTAATTCCATTTAAATGCTTTGATTGAATAGTTCAAAAAACTCCCCTTTTATGACCCTGTAATATCTTAATTCAGGATAGATTGGATAGAGCAGACTTAGATTGGGGACAAATGTCTATAGCAGTGGTTCTCAACCTGTGGGTCGGGACCCCATTTGGGGTTAAACGACCATTTCACGGGGGTCACCAAACAACGCAGTCCGCCATTTTTTTCCCCTTTTCCTTAGCTGTGCTACTCCCTTTTATTCTATTGGCTTTTGAAAGCCAATATAATAGACTCTCTTGAATAGAGTCTAATTCTATTGGCTTTCAAAAGCCAATAGGAATTGTCCAGGCTGTCTCTGCCCTGCTGAGCCCGCCAAAAGTCCCATTCTGCAAACGGTGCTGCACCAGTTGAATAGTCCTCGACTTACGACCAGTTGAGTAGTCCTCGACTTACGACCGGTTGGGGTCGTAGCATTAAAAAGGTTGAGAACCACTGGTCTATAGAGATTCTCAGTCATCCAGGTCACGGTTCTCTCGAAGGTGCTTTTTCAAAAGGCAACTGGACTTTTTTTTTTTTTTCCTTGAAGATGTTTTTCTTCTCATCCATTCAATTCAACCAGAGGACTGCAAGGAATATAAATCCTTCCATTCCCCACCATTCAGTCAGAACTGAAGAAGCTTCATGGATGAGAAGTGAAATATCTTCAAGGAAAAACAAAAAAAGTTCAGTTGCCTGTTGGAAAAATCACCTTTAGGATAGATTGGGGACAGTTTTACATAATCGTCTTCTCCTGATTTAATTAACCACCACTTTTTAAAAAATGGCTCTCAGATGGCATTAGTAAATACTGCCTGCAAACAGCTATATATACAGTAGGTATAGGTATAGGACAGAGGTCAGCAGCCTTGGCTCTTTTCTGACTCGTGGACTTCAACTCCCAGCATGGCTGGCTCAGGAATTCTGGGAGTTGAAGTCCACAAGTCAGAAAAGAGCCAAAGTTGCCTACCCCTGGTATAGGATTAGGTATGCCGATATAGGTACAGGCAGAGGTACAGAATTACAGCATAATGAACAGATACCCAGATATATATACTGAAAATACTTATTTTAAAAAATTGCTTTGGACTTCTGAAGTTGAAGTTACTGTATCCATTTTATTCCGTCTGGATGGTGAATCCAGACAAATCAGGTTCAGATTTGTCAATAGGGAAAAGAGGAAGACCTTTTAAAATTGAATGCAGAGGTTATTTCTTCATTCCCAGCAAATGCTAGAGGGGACCTGCCCTCTCTATAGAAGGTCACCCATATCAATCCCGAGCTAGTTATTGAGAAGTTCTGCTCCCCCCTGAATCCCCACTGTAAACACTATAATTAATTCAAAGGGGAAAAAAATGGGGCTGGTTATATGAGGAAAAACATATTTCCCAACATGCTTTTGGCAGTTAAGAAACTATTAGAAATGAAATACAAAACCAAAATAGCCAAAATGAGGAAAGTAGATTTTTGAGAAAGACAATTAATCTTCCCCAAATCGCCTTATCTATTCTATATATTAGGTTCTTCCTGTAAAATATTTAAAGATGGTCAGTTTGTATAAAGAGGATCGGCTAAAGCAAAAACAAACCAACCCTCACTATAGTAGCATGTGTGCCTTTCCTCCTCTCCTTTCCTGTCTTCTCCCCTCCTCTCTCCTCTCCCCTTCTCTCCCTTCCTCTCTGCTCTTGTCCTCCCCTCCTCATCCTAATTACTACTTGTATCTCTGCATCTGTTTTCTCTTACCTACATGCCATTTTTTTGGCCATTGCACTATTATTGGATAAAGCCCAATGTTGAAGTCTTTAAAAATCCATTTGAACTTTGAGTGTGCCTGAATTAATTAAAGGTTAGCTGAAGTTTCGTATGAGGCATATGAAAAGAGAAAAAGAAAGGTGTAGATGTTAACGAAATATCAAAGGAGATTTTTAATGCATAATCTTAAAGACACAGTAAGCAGATGTGCAAAAGTATATTCAAAATTTTATACTCCAGACCTTACATGCTTGCTGATACTGTTAATTACTGCTTTCTTCATTTGTTCTGTAAATCACTATCTTAAGATGTAATTATCCAAAATCATAAAGGAAGTCTTTCTATCATTATATATATATATATATTTTTGTGCTTCACATATCTTTTAAGCCTTGTCAGATAGATTCCAACAGACCCTTGCAAAAATGAAGATAGTTTTTTACCATTTGGCAACCAAAGATTCACATCTCAAGTGTGTCTATGAAAAAGGGAAATATTGGAAATAAGTACTGAGACTTAAGTTTGAAGCATTAATGGTGATGTATTTAATTAGAAGCTGGGATGACAGAATCTAAAAGTAGGTGTTGGTGGCTACTCTGATTTAAGTGAATAATTATTGATATTGATGGCTGCTGGCTATCAGTTATTGCTCTGCAGAAGGTAGAAGTCTGCAAGCCAAATGTCTAGAATGAGAAGTTTTGTGTTGCTGCTGGGGTGTGCAGTTTGTTTTGGAGAAAAGGTGGTGTTGCTCTAAGGATTAGTACTGTTTCTTAGTCCCTTTTTAAAAAAAAAGTACCGTTCAAAAGCAATTTTTCTCATAGCAGCTTATAGTAGACTAAAATCACACAGTAAAATTCTAAGCAAAAGGCTTAGTAGAGCACAATAAGTAAAATATATTACACAGAAATAACAAAGTAAAACAATAATGCAGCAGTCGCAATAAAAAGTTTTTAATGTTCTAGAATCATCTTTGGAAAGTGGAGAGCGTCATCAGAATTCTGGACATGAACATTCAAATTGACACAAAACATAAATAGTCTATTGGCATGCCTTTTTAACCATTTTTTCTGAGCAAGAAGATGAATTCCATATCTTCTGCTCATCAGGACTCAAAAATATACACAAATTTTCTGCAAAAGTTTTTAATATCCACCTGTGATTCACAGCTGATTAATTTCTGTTATTATCTTAATTGTTAATCTTAATGTTTGACTGCAGAGAGGCACCATAACGCATAGATATCAATTAGCTTTGCATCCATTTTTTAGTGTTTTTATGCCTCCTCCCTCCCTTCCTCATAATTCTGTTTTATCTGTGCAAACTATTGTTACATTTTATTGGTCAATGCCAATAAAATAAGTGAACTGACCACTCTAGAACAGTGCTAGAAACCTGGAAAGAGAAAGAAAAACTCTAGAAAATATAGCCAGTCTTACTCCATGACCCTATGATCTGATGATGTTGCACTGAGTACTCAGGGGAACCCATCTGTATGAAATTAATATCTGTGATTCTCAGGATGGATCTTGGCTAGATAAATCTTGTTGGCTCTCCTATTCCTAATCAAAGGGAGTAACCAGAAGACAGGCAAAAGTTGACTAACTTATCTTCTCCTTACAGGATCTTTTAATCTCCCAACCTTGCCCGTCCTTCTCCTAACCCAATGAAATTATAAGAAAACTCCCTCAGGATGATCAAATGTGAAGCAAAGAACAATAGAGCCCTTCCTCTTGATCATTTACTGTGTATGAGCCAAAAAAAAACAACACATCCTAGACTGCATTAAAGAGGGGTAGAATGAAGACCACATGAAGTTTTAGTACCATTTTATAATATCCTGGTAAGATCACACTTGGAATATTGCACCCAGTTTTGGTTGCCACAATATAAAAAAGATGTTGACACTTTAGAAAGAGTACAGAGAACAGCAAGAAAGATAATTAGCAGACAGGAGGCTAAAACATATGAAGAATGGTTGCAGGAATTGGGTATGTCTAGTTTAATGAAAAGAAGGACTAGGGACAGTGGTGGGATTCAGCCAGTTCGCACCACTTCAGCAGAACTGGTAGCTAATTTTTTTGTTGCCCAGGCCTAGAATGGACTTCCAGAAGCGGCATCCACACAGAGAACCAGTTATTCACATACAATATTTGAATCCCACCTCTGACTAGGGGTAATATTATAGCAGTGTTCTAATATCTAAGGGGCTGCCACAGAGAAGAGGGAGCCAAGCTATTCTCCAAAGCACCTGAAGGCAGAACATAAAGCAATGGATGAAAACTAATTAAGGAGAGAACCAACCTAGAACTAAGGAGAAATTTCCTGAAAGTTAGAACAATTAATCAGTGGAACAATTTGCCTCCAGAAATTGTGGATGCTCCAACATTGGAAGTTTTTAAGAAGAATTGGACAACCATTTGTCTGAAATCGTATGGGGTATCCTGCTTAAACAGAGGATTAGACTAGAAGACCTCCAAAGTCCCTCCCAACACTGTTATTCTGATACTTCAGGACTGCAGTTGATATTTACCAGCCCCTTCAGAGGTCTCTAAAATCTCTGCCAAGAAGTAAGGCTCTTCTTACCCACACAGATATAGAATTTGCAGGCCATTGCTACAACTTTTCTGAAGTCTGCTTCTTTCCCCTATCCTTAACTTGCACACTTCCTTTATAAAGAGTGTTTAATGCCCTCTTCTCTTGCGGTCACTGACTTATGCAAGGTTTTCTCCACCCCCCAAATTTCCAACAACTCATGAAAGTAAGAAATATGAAGCAATGCTTTATTCCATGACAGGCAATATTCCAGAATTGTCTTCTGGGACCAAGAGAAAAAGAAATCCATAAGTCTTACATTACAACGTAGCAAAGGGCAAGGTCCAATATTTCCTAGTGATAAATCTGCTGTCAGACCACAATAAGATTAAAGGCAAATATTTGGCCTCCACAAGAAGTAAACAACCTTGTTATATACTAGTAAGTTGGGCCAGGTTATAAGAGCATATGCATTCAGCCATTTCGGCTGCTGGAGAACATAGATGAACGCCTGAAATTTGACTCAGACATGGCTCCATTCAGCTTGATTCTCTCTCTCTCTCTCTCTCTCTCTCTCTCTCTCTCTCTCTCTCTCTCTCTCTCTCTCTCTCTCCCTCCCTCCCTCCCTCCCCCCCCCCCTCTCTCTCCCTCTGACTGGAGATGTCAGGGACTGAGTTTTTACTGTTTTATATGTAAAATATGACCTAATTATAGAACTATAGCTTGCTTCAAAACATTTTTTTTAAGTTATTACTGTATAAAATACTTCCGTTTGAACAAATAGGCTTATTCTCTCCTTTGGTGGGCATGTGATGACTTTGAATTGATGTTGCAGCTTCTTAACAATCTTTGCCAGCCTGGCATTTTGTCAGTCTGGCAACAGTCTTTATCACCATGATATCTTGCAAGGTAATATTGCCTCTGGAGTCGAGAGTAGCAGCTTGAAAAGGAAAGATCTATGCCATTTCATCACCCGTGATTTTGCTATCTATATTTCAAATATGTATTGGCTGCCTTCCTGGAGAAAGATGCTTTTGAGGACGTAACAAAAATGCAACCTCAGTAAAAATGCAGAGATGATTATACAGATGATAACGGCAGTAACTATCTGTAACAGGGGTGTCAAAGGTGGCATGGCAAGTTTGACACCCCTGAGCTATAACATGCAAACTTTCTCTTAGACCAGTGTTTCTGAACCTTGACAATTTTAAGGCATGTGGACTTCAACTCCCAGAATTCCACAGCCAGCAATGCTGGCTGTGGAATTCTGGGAGTTGAAGTCCACATGCCTTAAAATTGTCAAGGTTCAGAAACACTGTCTTAGACTATGCCAGGTCCCCCAATCCTTACTGCCTACCTTGCATATATATTCTTGTGCTTTTGTTTTGGGGCCTGCCATTCTACTGGGAGGAGGGGGGATATTTGCTGTTGCTATTTCCCTGATAATTTTCACTTTCTACTTTTCCTCTCCTGCTTCTATCCACTTGAGAAAGGAATGTATCTCCATTATCAGGGAGACAGTTACAGAGAAATGAAACTGGAGAAGACCTTGAGATGCCCGCCAACTGTGCCAGTTACCCGCACATCGTGCCACCTGTGGATTGGCTGGATTTCAAATGGACATTATGACTCTGGAGGGAGGAGGAATATTGCTGGTTTAATTATACCATTTGAGTGGGATTTCCCCCAGATCTTGCCTTGACTTCAGTACTGTCACTAACCCCTAATAAAAGTTTCCTTTTGAGACAATGCCTGTTTCAAGAGTTCTACTTTCTTTGGTGGTTAGCTGAGGTGGGTCCTTACAGACTCTATAACTGTACAGAGGGTCTCTAAGGGCCTTTCATACATCATGGCAATCCTGCACTATTTTCTTGAAACAGAACAACAGAATATAACACAATAACAGAGTTGGAAGTGGCCTTGGAGGTCTTCTATTCCAACCCCCGGCTCAAGCAGGAGACACTTTATCATTTCAGACAAATGGTTGTCCAATCTCTTCTTAAAAACCTTGTGCTTTATTATATTATGGATGAAGATAGGGACCATTTCTTGTCCTATGACTGCAGTCTTTTTGGGCTATCTGCATATCCATGGACACAGTGGGGTCCTATAAAGCGGTGCAAAAAATAGGGGTGATGACTTCTAATCTCCTCTCTCTCTCTCTTTCTCATGTACACACATCCCAAAATACAAAAGTCCTGCCTTTCATATACACAGCAGTGACACTCAGCCATTGCACACCCTGATCTATTTTCTATATATTAAAAAAAAAAACATAATTTCTTACTAGGAAGTCCATGAACAGTAACATGCAAATTCTAATCTATTTTTTTAAAAAAAAATATCCCTTTTAAATACACACAGACAGAAACACACATATAGAAAAGACTGATCCTTCTCATACATTTAACATGGCTGCACCAATTACTACTCCACTTTTTCAAATCATGTTGCCCACCTGGGATTCAGATACATCACCAAACATTCTGAAGGAATTTTCTCAAGGAAAATTCCAGTGGAACCAACTTTCTATCATGAATGAAGGCAAATATACGTATCCAACCTGGGTCAATCACGGGAATGAGAAGTTTACTCTTCCAAGCTTTCAGACTCATATTGGAGCCCATCTTCAGGGAACCTCTGTCTATTAGAATATGTGTTTTAGCTATTAATATTAATAATGGTGACTGGTCCAGATTGGATCTTGCAACATTATCCTGGGACACGTATATTGGCCTTCATTCATGAGAGATATGGACAGCTAGTGTTTTGAACAGTTCAGCTTAGAGAATCCTCCATAGCACACTTTTGTCCACTTATGAAAGAATAGCCCAAAGCACATATTCCAGCAGAGAGAAGTTCCCTGAGGATGGACTCCAGCACAAATCCAAAAGCTCAGAAGAGTAAATCTCGGGTGACCAACCCAGATGGGATCTTGCAACTTTTTCTCCACCCAATCAAAAGGAATGGTGGAAGTAATAATACTGGCAGCAGGAAAGAAAGAAAAAGATGTTGGTCTTTGTGAGGCTAGTTTCAGGAAGTGCACACAAATCAATGTCCATATTCATTACTTTCTTGGAAATACCCAGAGAATCTTAGAGGGGAGCTGCTTACAAGGTGATTAAAAAAAGATATCTCAATTCTTCAGAGATGCACATCAACTAGTCTACACCTTGGCTGTTCCTATCAGGAATGTTCTAAAGTAATTTATCCATCACTAACAAGCACATATATTCACGGTCACTTTCATCAAGCAGCAAAGATCACGAGAATAGGCCTCATGGTATCATTCTTATGCATTCCGGTGCCACAGCAAAGATTGATTCTCACCATTTTATTGCCTTGATTCTCTGGGACTCTGGCTTGGCAGCTCGAAGCTGGGCTGAGGAGCAGAGGAAGCTTGCCTGCTGCAAATCAAAATGCAAATAGAAAATGAAGGCAAAAGACAGCCTCAAAATACTCTTCTGCCTTCACAGAGATTAGCAAAGAATTTTATGAAGTTGAGTAGTCTGATTTACTGCAATGGAGGTCGCATAGCCAAAATATAATTCAGGCAAGCACATGTGTGATTAAATTTTAAACTGCAAAATTGCAAGGCAATCAATTAAGTGGTTGAGCCTTCTGAATGGGAAGACAAAGAAAAAAGGAAATCTGGCACTGGGAAATGGAGAGAAATATGGCACTGCTAAGGCAGGAAGAAGGAAGATCACAAAACAGAAACACACTCTTGAGGTCCTCATCTCACATTCCAGCAGAGGGACTCAGTTTGCTACCTCTCCCCAAACCTTTTGGTACCACTACAACACACCCCTTCCCAAACTACCAGCAAGTTGAAGTTTCCAAGTGAGAGAAATCACAGAATTCAAGAGGATGAATCACATTAATAGTAATGTATTGAATTGTGAATGGTGAATTTTAAAAGCATGTCTAGTGTAGTGAAAAGAAGAACTAGGGGTAAGCAGTGTTCCAATATTTGAGGGGCTGCCACAGAGAAAAGGGAGTTGACCTGTTTTCCAAAGCAACTGAGAGCAGGACAAGTAGTAAGGATGGAGACTATTCAAGGAGAGAAGCAACCTAGAACTAAGGGGAATCTTCCTAACATGAGAACAATTATCCAGTGGAACAGTTTGCCTTCGGAAGTTGTGGGTCCTTCATCACTGGAAGTTTTTAAGAAAAGACTTATCTGAAATGGTATTAGGTCTCCTGCTTGAGCAGGGGGTTGGACTAGAAGACCTCCAAGGTCCCTTCCAACTCTGTTATTCTGTATTCTATTCTGTATAAGCCTTTGCTCTGGCCCACCCTTCGTTTTGCTTTCTTTCTGCTTTCTCCTGCTTTCAGCTCTTCTGCTTTTTGTATTTGATGCCAGTCAGAATCCAAGTGTGGCGTTCAGGCTGGAAAAAAAATGTCTAGCACAATAAGAAACTAGAAAGTAATCTACAGCAGTAATCAGGCTGGTAATCTAAAGCAGCCGCCTCCAGGGGGGCAAAGACCATCCACTGATGCCCAGGGAAAGAGAACAGGTTTTTATTTTTATTTTTTGTCTAAAAAATAAGAATGAAGTTAAACTGTGTGAATGCTTAATATACAGAATATACAAGATGTCATGTTTCTGGGATGTATAATATGTAATATACCCAATGAATTAGTATAGTAGCATACATATATAGTTTATACATACACTATTATATTAATTGTAGTGGGCTGAGAGCTGAGAAGATATCTATAGACCCCTCACATCCTGGACATAAACTGTTTCAACTCTATAGGGCGCCATAGGGCATTACATTCCAAAACATCTAGCCAGAGGGTCAGTTTTTTCCCCTCATGCCATCACTCTACTGAACACCTAATTCTCACAGTGCTGTCTAATGTTTATGTGTATTTACCATGTAGAATGGATGTATTGTTATATTGTTGGTATTATTGTAGTTATTGTTAGAATAGAATAGAGCTGGAAGGGACCTTGGAGATCTTCTAGTCCAGCCTCCTACTTAAGCAGGAGAACCTATACCATCTCAGACAGGTGAATGTCTAGTCTCTTTTTAAAAATCTTCAGTGATGGAGCGCCCACGATCGGCATTGATCTGCTAGTCTCTGTTCTCTTATTTCTGATTCTTGTTCTTTTCTTTTTATTATTGTTATTGATTTAATTTTCAGTTAGATTCAGTCTGGGACTGGTAAAAACTGAACAATTTAAGTTCTAACCAAGGACCTAAGAGCTATTAAGGTAGCGTCTGAGTATATAGGCAGTTCCAAGTAGGGTGTTTTTTTGCAAAGTCGGGATATTCAGGATGATGATGATGATGATGATGATTATTATTATTATTATTATCATCATCATCATCATCATCAACATCATCTTCTCCTTCTCCTTCTCCTTCTCCTTCTTCTTCTTTAATACCCATCATCATTATGTTGATGCTTATCATTATTCTGTTGCTTTGCATGTATATTGAGACTTCTGCACTGGAGACAAATTCTTTGTGTGTCTAATCACACTTGGCCAAATAAAGTATTCAATTCAATTCATTATAAATAGGTATGTCTGGGAATGGGATAGAGGAGCTGAAGCTGGGCTGGGGGAAGATGTGAGGGCAGGAGCTGTTATTGGTGCCATGATGAACACAGCTGGGGATGCCAGAGCACTGCTTGAGAGTGATCCTGATATCTTCTCCTCAATATTCACCTCAGAACAAGGCAGTGGTGGGATTCAGCCAGTTCATACCAGTTTGGCAGAACCGGTAGCTAATTTTTTGTTGCCCAGGCCCAAAACAGACTTCTGGAAGCAGCATCCACACAGAGAACCGGTTGTTCACATATTTGAATCCCACCACTGGAACAAGGTAACTGAATGTGAGGTTGTGTAGAAATCTTCATGATTTAATTGCAGCCTGGAATAAGTTGGTGATCAAACCCCTAGATCAGATTGTTCCCAGATGGCTTCTCTTTGTGTTCCAATCCTGAGGCACACTTTGGTTTTCCAAGAAATGCTGGGAGATTAAGCCCCTGCAGTTTTCTTGGCAAAATTTTGGAATGGTTTACACTTGTCTGCTTCCTGGTTTTTGTTGTTTTAAGGCAGGATTAGCATTCACAATTTCCCTGTTTCTAGCTGCCTCAATCATTATGCACCGAACTAGCTCTCATCACATTTCTTTATCAATACATTATTAAATTGTGAAAACTGCTATCACCAACTGCCATGATGAACACCAAGTTGCTTAGCTTTCAAGAACAACATTATAGATTATCTGTATGATGCAGGTATACATGATAGCAGAATTCATGAGATTTTTCAGAAATGTGGAATGTGGGAAATGGATTTAATAATCTCAAATATAACTACAATTTTCCTGGAATCCAGATTTGATATAAAAAAACAAAACTTCATCTAACATAGCATTAGTAAGTAATACATGTCTCCATCTCTCCTGGAAACTAGATCTGCCCAGTTTCAAAGAAGTGAGTGCAGGGATTTGGGATTTAGCCTCCTTTAATTTAAGATGATTTTTAAAAGGGTTTAAAAGGATTTTTAAAAAAAACCTATAAACCTTTTTGATTTTTGGATTAGAAAACATTTGCAAATATAGCTTCTTCTTCTGTGGGAATAACTTTTGACAAATTTAGAAATTTAGCCACCCATTCACCTACCAATGAATAGTTACGGAGTTGTTTGTGCTCATCATCCTTAAATTCTATTTGGTCTTTAAAACACAAGAACCTAATTTTATTTAGATGCAGTTTGAAGGCAAAGAATCTCCTCCTCCAAAGGGCATGGTTAGATAGTCAATTTAGAATCATTTGATCATTTGATTCATGTGACAAATAGTTAGACTGCACCTGTCCCTTTCTGGCTGAGCATAAGCCATTTCAGAATGGTCTCATTTATCTCTTTGAAGGTCAAGGACTGTGGGAGAAACTTACATGAATGTAATGCTGAAGTGCTCACAGCACACTTACTGGCTGAGAGGCCACAGTGAGAATGATCTGCTCTTGATCAAATCTTCTCATATTCTCTCTTCTTTCCTTTGAGATGAATGTGGTATCCAGTTCTTCTGTACCCAACTCCAAATTTAATCACAACTGGGTTCTCGGTTTTTTGAGAAGAGTTGTGGTACAGTAGTGTGTAGGGCAGTGAATATCTAAACACTGTTGTATGACCAATCTAAGTGTTATCTGATTGTTTGTTGAAAGCATCCCTTGGATTATATTACTGCTGTTTCAGAAGCAATTATCATAAAGCACTGGGCACTGTTGTTTAAATGGAATTAGCTGTGCAGATTACAGTTCTAGAACATACTTCTTAAATGCTATAAAGTCTTCAAGCTAAACCTTCATTTAAATGCTGTATGCTTGTATGTAGCTAGGATTGCCCTACAAAATTTACCTTATTTAGATACATTCACCTGGCCAGGTAATAGAAGAAACGCTTATTCTCCTGTTTTTCTATCCTATCAGTATTTATTTATTTATTTATGAGACTTATATACCGCTTTAAGTGCAAGCACTTTATAAGTAGTGTACACCAGTAAGCAATGCATATATATATTTACATTGCCCCCAACAATCTGGGTCCTCATTTTACCTATCTCGGAAGGATGGAAGGCTGAGTCAACCTTGAGCCGGTGAGATTTGAACCACTGACCTGCTGAACACAGTCAGCTAAAGTGGCCTGCAGTACTGCACTCTAACTGCTGCGCCACCTCGGCTCAAGTATAATTGTTATGCTTGAGTATCACTAGTTTTATGCCTAATTCTCGTATTTTCTTCATGTAGCTCTTAATAAATTGGTTGGTAATTGCCAGAAAGTCAATATATTATATAGTTCAGTGTGCGCCAATTATAACAAGTTTTAATCTGTCTCCTATCTACAGAGCTTGCCAGAAGAGAGGAAAACTATTAAGTGGATTTCATTTCTTTATTTATTCCAGATTTTTAATTTTATGGTAGGCACTTCATAAAGGGGCTGGCCTGATCTAGTGAGAGCCACATAGAGTTATGTCAAAGCCCATGGCTGAAATAATTATGTACAAGCTCTCTTCCCCTAGAAAAATATTGCTTCTCATATTCAAATGTTACTTTCTTCCAAGATCCTCAGATGTTTGGTCTCATCTGGAAAAGTCCCCAAATGTCAATTTAGATAGAATTTGGCTGCAAGATAAGAAATACCAAAACCCCATTTTGCAAATATTATCAAAATAATATTAGCTTCCTTGGAAATTCTTTTCAATGGGAGGTCTGATTTTCTTTACAGTTTACCTTCTGTGAAGTTTGGAACGATAATATTTGTGCTTCTTTCCCACTTTGAACTTTATGATCTGGGATTTGAAGATTTATACTGAGGGCTTAGCCATGCAGCCATTTTGCAGTGTTTCCTGTCATGGCAGAGCTGGGATGACAAAATAATCATGCTGCCTTAGCATGCCTATAACATAAGTCTGGAAGGAGGCCCTGCTGTGCTGCTGTCCCCATTTGTTCTTCTGCATGAGACTGTCTTGGCAATGACTGGTGGATTTTCCTGGCTGAAATCTGAACATCACCAACTGTGAGAACAGCCACTGCCAATTGTTGTACAAAACCTGTACCAGGCTGGTGTTTGTAAAATCTGGGTGTTCCATTCCATCCAATCATTTGTGTTTCCTTCTTGACTTACCAACCATAACGATCTCTAGATGGTCACAAACAGCTCACTGCAATTGTACGACTTAAATGCACTCACTGCAAGAGTGTTCTTGGAGCCAAAGTTAAGTAAAGGAGTTTGTGAAAGAAGAGTTTAAATATGGGGTTTCCTGGGATACATCCATACTTTTTTTTTTTCAAAATCATTTTCCAGGATTATTACTGGTTGGCATCAAAAAGTTAACCTTTTGTCTCTCTTGGCTGCTGTTCAACATAAACCCATATTTGTGCAACTGAGATGCAACTGCTAGATAAATGCAGTTGAAGAAATGTGGATTTTGAGAAACCAGTTTACTAATTCTTGGCTAAATCAGATATATGCAGCACTGATCATCCAATGGTTAAAGAGGGAAAAATGTGTTGGTATGCTGAAGTCATTTCTTTACAGGTTATATTCCACCATGGAGTAAACTTTTTAAAACCTTAGGAATTCCTTCCTGTGCAAGGTACCAGTCAGAGTCCAGATAAAGTTTCCCCTTCTATTTATAGACCTGAAATGTTCTTTAATGGAGTCATCATGGATTATGGATTACAGCTTTCCCATACAGTTTATGTGGTCTTCAAAGGATAGTCAGTATTCAGCCCTTGCTTGACTTCTGGAAGGAACTATCATCTACTTCTCTAGTTGAAGTAATAAAATTGGCAGGGATCTTCTCTGGATTAAATACCAGCCCAATGTCTCACCAGAACTCTCAAACTAAAACATTTGGATGGGTCAAGCTGAGCAAATCATCTGCCTGCACCACGTGCACACTTGAAGATTTCTCGCTGTGAGGCACAAGGGTGTGAAATTGTTCTGGATGTTGAATCAACAGGAGATAGCTAGTCAGGGTTCTGGTCCCAATCATCTGCATGAGTGGATTGTCTCTAATTTAGTGCAGGTTGCCTGTGTGAGCCAGAAGACAACAAGAGAGTGCAATTAAATTGGACTTTGCATGAAGGACTTGCCAAAACACAGCTGAGAAAAAAAAAGGAAGACAAATGTCCCGATCTCATAAAAAGTTTTAATTAAAAACATTATGAAAATAATTCTTCGATGCTTTATATTACATTTCTTTATTAGAACCAAGGAACCTATGGATCTTGCTTTAATGCAAAAAAAAAAAAAAAAGCTTCAGCAACCAATCAGAGATTTCCCGCATCTTTCAATCATTTGTGGGAGGGTGGGTGTGTTCTATCCACCTTTTGACTTCTTCCATAAAACGCTGGACCCATAAATCTTACTTCAAAAATTTAATCTAGTTTTAATTCCAATTAGCGCTCATCTTTTTTTTTAACTCAGAAGAAAAGCAATTCAGGTTCATAGTGTAAGTTCCTCAGTAGAATGATTCCATTCAAATAACATTGGCAAAAACAAAGATCAAGAAAGTAAAAGCAAAAAAGTAAGAAAGTAAAAAGGTGTGAGGGTCAAGTGAAAGTTGAGTACATTATCCACATCAATGGGGAAAATATACAACAAAACATAACACAATGAACTAAAAAAAACTGACTAACAGGCTGATATCACTTTGTGTACAATGATGCAGAAGCAGTGGAAATCTATTACAAGGGTGACATGCTGCTACGTAAAGGACATCAGAGGCAAGCATGTATTTTGGGGGGAATAGTGTGGTGTGGTGGAATATCGTGGGCCAGATTCATAGGAGGGAGGAGATGTATTCCAGAGGAGTAACAGGCAACTCAGTTCAGATAAATTGTGCAAAAGAGGGTGAAGACAGCCCCTCTCTAATAGTTCCCAAAGTATATGCTTGATGTACAGTAGATAAGAGGCTACTTCAAGTTGACAAGATTGTGTCTAAAGGTGTGCAACAATTAAAAAAAAATCTGCTTGGAAGATTTGCCACATGTCTTTCTTGGTTTGGGGGCTTGATGTCTGAAACTGGTTTGCATTATTCGAATAAGGTGATATTCAATTTATGTGAGATATAAATTGATGTCAGGTAGCATTTAATGCCACCCAAAATTCAATTAATGTGAGACTAGTGCACAAAAGCTTGAATCTAGCACATGCACAGTTGCAGTTTGGGGTTTTAGATGCTGCTAATCTTTATGTGTGTAAAATGGACAAGGAAAAGTCAGAGAAAAATAGCACAAGTTCAAAAAAGGAAGGGGTTGTTATTACATTAGAGCAAAAATTGAACAACATGAACATGATTATAGCAATGCTAAAATAGGATGAGATATTGAATGTCTAAATCTTCAGTAGAATTTTTCTGTTTTGATTTTGTTTTCTATAACTACTCGGTGACTTTGTTAATCATAAATTTATAATAAGAGTATATTCTATTTATCTTTTACTATATTTCATTAATATATATATAAAAATTTATGTTTACAGTTTTTCCTTTCCTATTTCTGTCAGGCTGGAATAGATTGCCATATTTTCCATACAATTTGAATAATATGATTGTTTCATGGGATTCCTTAATCAAACTAATGGAGACCTACTTGTATCTCTTTCCGGATTGCTTTTTCTCCGTTTGTGCCTTGCCTCCTTACATTATAGGTGCAGTGTCTCCAACAAAGCCATAAATGTGTTGTGAGAAGAGGAGTAGGAATTAATAAGAATCAATGGCAGGTCTGTGCTTAATATCTTCCAAAATCCATGAAAGTTGGAACTGATGAACACTGGGGCTTATGCTCTGTTTGATATTCTTTGGGGAGTCTTACATGCTGAACTGAGCAATCTATGTGGAAAAATATGCCAGATGCCAGCGACTAGAAAAAACTTTTGAATTCCTTAAATAAAGAGACATTCCTTATTTTTGCTGGCATTTGTTTAGGACACAGGTCGGCAACCTGCGGCTCCGGAGCCGCATGCGGCTCTTTGAGCCTTCCCCTGTGGCTCCCAGCCTCCTCTGCCTTTGCAGAGAGAGGCAATTGCACTTCCCTGCTTCTCTCTCTTTCTCTCTCTGTGTGTGTGTGTGTGTGTGTGTGTGTGTGTGTGTGTGTGTGTGTGTGTGTAAAAGAGAGTGCACTCACAGTGTTCTCCGAGGAGCTGAAAAGATTTCTGGGCGGAGCTCCTCCCTTTGCTGCGTCTCTGAAGGAAGCAGGAAGCAGGAAGGGCAGGAGAGAGCTAGCTAGCCCAGCTAGGCTGACTCAGGAATTCTGGGAGTTGAAGTCCATGAGTCATAAAAGAGACAGGTTGCCTACCCTGGAGGTTGTTGGACAACAGCTTGAAGCTTGCCAGGTAAGCAGCAGATAGGAGGGGGGGGGAGAAAGAGAGAGAGAGAGAGAGAGAGAGAGAGTGGGGGAAGAGGAGTGGCAGATCAAGGGCAGATAGAGAGGGAGGGAGAGAGAGAGACCCTTTTGACATCTAAAATGAAGATAACACTGCATATATCCTTTTTTTACCTTTGTGTGTATGTAATTTTATTCTCTTAAAGCATTCTCTTGGTGATCATTGTTTTAATAGTATGGATATTCCCAAGAGTCATATTTTTACTTTTATTTTTAATGTGTATATGTGTGTGTGTGTGTGTGTGTGTACACACACACACACATATATATACACATATACACATACACACACACACACATACACATAGACACACCTATAATAAAGGTAAAAAAGGATATATATGCAGTGTTATCTTCATTTTAGATATCAAAAGGGTTTTGCGGCTCCCAGTGTTTTGTTTTTGGTGGGAAACGGGTCCAAGTGGCTCTTTGAGTGTTTTGGGTTGCCTACCCCTGGTTTAGGAGATGCTCTGACTGCAATTTTGCAGCAGATGTTCTTTGCCTCCCACCAGTTCAAAGGGATGTGCTGCAATTCCTGCTGTTTCCATCACTATTTTATTGCATTAGCGTCAATTACACATAACAATGCATCGCTTTGATTGTGCCATTTTATCCTGGGAAAGACGGCTAAAAAATAAATAAATGAATCCTGTGATATCGAGCTGTAAATGTCCATGACATAATTTGAAGCCAATATGCTTTCTACATAGGCCATTCCATGCCATGTGCCTTTCCCCGTTTCTCCCTGAAGTTGCTTTGAGACAGATTTCCCAAAAGATGCTTTTTCAAGAGGCAACTGGACTTTCTTGTTTTTCTTTGAAGACATTTCGGTTCTGTCAGATATGAAGAAGCTTCTTGGATGAGAAGTGAAACGTCTTCAAATAAAAACAAGAAAGTCCAATTGCCTTATGAAAAAGCATTTTTGGGACAGCCATGACTGGATGACTGAGAATCTCCATAGATGTTCAGACAGATTTGTTTGCACTTAACACTTAGCATTGAAAAGGTGAGAAGGACAAGGACAAATACAGGTAGTCTTTGGCTTACAACTTCAGTTGAGCCCAAAACTTACATTGCTAAGCAAGACAATCGTTAAGTGAGGCTTGCCCCATTTTATCACCTTTCCTGCCACAAGCTGTTAAGTGAATCACTGCTGTTGTTAACTGAGTAACACGGTCATTAATTGAATCTGGCTTCCCCATTGACTTTGCTTGTCATAAAGTCGTAAAAAGCAATCACCTGACCCCAGAAAACTGCAATCATCATAAATACATGTCAATTGCCAAGTGTCAAAACCTGGATTGTGTGACCATAGGGCAGTGATGGCGAACCTTTTAGAGACCGAATGCTCAAATTGCAACCCAAAACCCACTTATGCATCGTTGGGTGCTGGGTGGGTAGGGTGTGGCTGTGGTGGTAACAGCAGAATGGGTGGGACTAAAAAGTTCAATCAATCAATTCCAACTTTGCAAGATCTTTTTTTCCCGCAAGAAGTTTAAATTGACTGATTGATTGAACCTTTTTTTTTTTGTACATGGCGGCCAAGGCCTAAAGCGAAAAGGTTTTATAAAATCCAGCTGAAGGCCTTGGAGTGGGTGATGGCACGCATGCCCACAGAGAGGGCTCTGAGTGCCACTTCTGGCACCCGTGCCATAGGTTCGCCACCACTGCCATAGGGACACTGCAAGAGCTGTAAGTGCGGGGGGAAAAAAGGCATAAATCCCCTTTTTAATGCTGTTGTAACTTTGAACGATGACTAAAGAAATGGTTTTAAGCCGAGGACTACCTGCCCTGCAGTAGACAAAGCAAACAAAGCCCTGGCATAGAGACAAATAGCGGGAAAGACTATGATCAAATTGGGAGTGTTTGTAAGTTTTGGAGTTGTGAAGTGCACAAAGCCTTGTTGCAGCTAGCAAAATGCAGTCTGCCAGTTCATGGGAAAGAAATGATCTTTCATATATCCCCCTATCAGACCAGCTCTCTCTGTGTGATTCCTATAATTGTTCCCTTGGAGACCTGCTGAGCTGACATCTGGTTTGGGGAATTTCCAAGGACTCTTCCTCTGCAACAAAGCTAAATATGGGGCCTTTTTTAAAGTAGCAGTATGCAAAAAATAAGGTAACATAATCCGTAATACTATGCATTTTTTATCATCTTTAAATCCATAACATTAGAATTAGAAATGTCTGGACAGAAATACATTCTTGCAATTTATTGTCATTTTTTTTTAATTGTCTGCCTGATAGACAAATGGAAGATAGAGCTTCTTACAAACTGCCCATTGAAGGTCAGGTGGTGGCCACAAAAGATACCTTCAAGAACATGATTTAGAAAGATGCTCATTTGTTTCATTTAGGATAAATTTATAGCAGCCCTTTAAGAAATCTTTGTTAAAGGAGATACCAGACATTGTTGGCCCTGGTTAGAACTTGTAGGAGAAATCATCTGAAAAGTTCAGGACTGTAGGCTAGTGTATGAATTTATATTTTTAAAAAAGGTAATGGCAGGCTGTTTCCACCAATAAAGTTTCACGAATATGCAGGAGGACAATTAAAGAAGCCTCCACTACTGTGCAATCACTGTTTAATAAACTCTGGGGATTTTTGGAATCCATTGGAGGAGAGGAGGAGGAGGAGGAGGAGGAGGAGGAGGAGGAGGAGGAGGAGGAGGAAGAAGAAGAAGAAGAAGAAGAAGAAGAAGAAGAAGAAGAAGAAGAAGAAGAAGAAGAAGAAGAAGAAGAAGAAGAAGAAGAAGAAGAAGAAGAAGAAGAAGAAGAAGAAGATAATCTTGAAGATTACAATGTTCCTTTCTAGACTTGGTTATAAGTTGGCTATAAAAATGCACCCATGATGAAATATTTATCCAAGTGAGGGAGGTTAGACCTATTGTAGCACTTTCGTAGTAAACTAAGGTACAGAGATCCAAAATACATAGTGTTTCTTTTCTGTACTAAGATGCATAGCATCTAGAAAATATGTGCTACTGAAAAGTTTGATCTATACAATGTGTAAAGACAATTATATTCATTCCAAAAATCAATATTCTATTATGGGTTTTTTTAGTTACAAGTAAACACACAGGCTGTGAAGTTGGTGATACACCATTGTATCAAAACATTACTGTGATAGCTTTCACACAGGATTGAATTTACCTATTATTTGGGTGCAGGAGAAAGAAACACATCCCTGACTTTTTAGACAATGAAAGGTCTTTTTTTTCTCCCTCTTCTTCCTGTTGTGTTCTCGCTATCCAGCAGAGTTGGTGATAGAAAGAATGTACCACATAATTGACTCTATAGCTGTCTATTCCACCATAGTGTCATGTGGCTCTCTTTATAGCTGTATAAATTTGTGACAAACTGCAAGACAAGCAAATCAAAAGCTTAATTGGGGAATTGTTGAGCAAAGTTGTGGAGGAGTTTTTGACTCCAAAGATATATCCATACTTTACTATTTAAGCTGCTCATGTTGACTCCAAAACAGTTTAAGAAAATCCAGCTTGGATTGAGTGCTCTGGCAATGGCTTGACTTTTGCTCAGTCAAGATAGCAGGCAACCACATCTTTCCAATACAGAATAATGTTGATAGTACATTGCTCTCCTATCTCTCTGTTCCAGAAACCCATAATTAATCACTTTTCTTCCTGTGGGAAGGTTTTTCTGGACATCTTTAAGTTTATATGCATAAATGTGTCTGTGTGTGTGTGTGTGCTTGTGCATGTATGGGTGTAAGTTTATAAAAGTACAGATACACAAGCACATCTTTATACCCATACAAACGTATGCACAAATAGTTAAATAGTTAAATAAATACTATGTGCGAAGTAAAACATCAAAATGAGCACAGAGGCAGATACATTCAAACACAGTACACATCTTATTGCCTTAATTGCTTTCTAATGTCTTTGTTATCCTTTAGCACAGGGGTAGTCAACCTTGGCTTTTTTATGACTCGTGGACTTCAACTCCAAGAATTCCTGAGCCAGCACAGCTACCCCTGCTTTAGCACAATGATTATAATCCTTACCTTGTAAGTAAAAGAATGCTTTTTTACTTTTTTAAAATATATATATATATATATTTAAATATTCTTATTGTCCTTGTTTGCTTGCTTGTTTGTTTTTTAAGCCCAGTGATGCATGATTTTACAATGGGTGATCTGATTTTAGGACCTTTTTTGTGGCAGTTACATGAATCCATGATTTGCTATGGGCTGATTTCCAGAGTTTTTTGACAAAATTGTTGTAAAACGCAATCATGTGATCGCAGGGTACTGTGTGTGTACATGGGGGAAGGTGGCTGTCACAACTTCGAATCTGGATTGTAAGTTTCCCCAGGAAGTTCTGTCATATCTTTGAATGGTCACTAAATGATCAGTCATAATTCAAGGACTATCCATACACCTTAAGTGCATACTTTAAAATAATTTTAATAATATGTACCCTAATGGTTCTTGAATTGGAGATTTGTAAGAACAAAATCAGGCTTGCTGTACATACAGTAGAAATCTGAAACTGTCCCATGGAAAAGGAATGGCAAATACAAAAATTATAGATTCCCAATTAAAACTCCACTCCTTTTAGAAATGCTTTGTGATGTCACATGCCATGGAAAAAGATAGGGAGCTTTTGTCATAATAGTGTCATGTTATTTTCCTCGTTGTGATTAAAAACCTTTGATCCTGTAGAGAACTCGGGTACACACACCTTGTTCAGAGTGTCTGGGGACATTAAAGATGTTCTGCTTCCTTGACCTGTTACTCATTTGAATAGGAATAGCAAGATAGAAGCTCAGAGATTAGAGAAATTTTGAGTACTTATTACTGCTTTCTATGATAATTTGAGCCATCACGTTGTGGGAAGTCAGCCCCGCCCCCAGGGAATGAAATATTAAAAAGGCAAAATATTATGTTTCCTTAGAGGATCTTAAAAGGCAGAAAAGCATGCACAGTTTTTCTTAATAGCCCCAAGTCTTCCTCCCCCAAGCAGAATCCAGGCAGAAATAGAAATGCAGATGTAATAATCCATTCAGGAAGGTTGGAGCCAGGAAGCTAGAAAATGAGATTAGGAAGACAAAGGCCCCTAAAATCTACATACCCCACCCAAACTCTAAAAGACATGACCTTTGGGGACATAATAGGATTAACCCACCAATACCAAAAGGGCACACTCAGACTCAGGTCAAAGTACATGACACAAGAATGTGTATCTTTCTTCTGGCACATGGCAATTATTTTTAGTAATGTTAAAACATAAAATGGAAAACAAGCAGAGTCTTACATAGGACAGAATTGGTAAGAATAATGGCCTGTTATACAGGCTGCAAGGTCATTCCTACTTCAAATGTTAATTGTTCCCACGAACACACAGGACAGCCTTAAGCAAACCATGACATCTGCTTGTAGCTAATATTTTACAGCATAAATCTTATGTGCTAATATTTTACAGCATAAATCTTCAATTTTGCTAGTTCTACTATTCATGTTTTGGCCATTTTTAAAAGTCTACATCAAATTTCACGTGCATTTTTACAAGCATGAGCATCTGAAATGCAATTTGCAATTCCATCTTTACAGGAAGTCTTTGAGTTATCACCACAATGGAGCTCAATATTTCTGTTGCTAAGGTTAGTTTTTCTCCATTTTACAGCCATTTTTGCCACAGTTGTTCAGTGAATTCCCTGCAATTAGTAACATAGTTGTTAAGTGAATCTGGCTTTCCCATTTGTTGAGTCCTTGGCGGGAAGCAGACACGAGAAGCAGTTGAAGTTCTCAGTTTCCTTTATTCAGCGTTCAGCTTACAAGTAGATGGCTTCAGCAGCTCCCCAAACCTCCCAGCTTCTTATATAGACGCTTCCCAGGTAAATGTGTTACTTTTCCCGCGCCAGCACCCGCGCATGCGCACGGCACTGGCGACAGCATGTCTGGTCCCGGGCAGCTTTGCACCTGCCCGGGACTGCCTGCAAACGCCCAAGCCGTTTGCAAGGCTCAGGACATAACACCCCTTTCCCCCGGGCTAAAACTACTACCAACATATAAACATTTATTTTATGCAGTGTTCTGCTTCTCAGTGCTCCTATCGTTACCTGGCTTTTGTTTAGCCAGCAATGTTATGTAATCCTCTAAGTATTTAGGAGACTTCTTTGCTCTCTGTGACCTTCTCAGCTCTGGGTTACTAGCATGAGTTCCCTGACTGGAGGGAGATGTGAGCCTGTTCTCCTTATTTTGCCTTGGTGCCTTCCAAGGACTGTGCCCCAATGCCTGGCCTGCTTGCTTGCCCACCGGGCTCGTCAGGCCAGGGCTTCTGTCACTTTGTGACCTGGTTGACCTGCCTAGCTGTAGACCCTCGGGCCCCTTGAAGTGATAGCCACTGCTGGGCGTCTCTGTTGAACCTCCTAGGTCCGTCCAAGACCTGTCAGGAGGCTGACCATTCCCTGAACCCCGTTCTGTGTCCGGGCTTGTGTGGGTTCCTGTACTTTCCCAAAACTCAGTTACTCCCTGATTTGGGCTAGAGGTGTTGTAGTCGGGACTTGGTTCCTCAACCACCTCCCTGTATGTTTGACCCCCTGTAGAATTTGGGGTAAGGTCAGGCCAACCTTGGGGATTGTGTGCCAGCTCTCTTGTGGGGAATGATTTGTTGGGATGCCCCCGGGTATCCTCCGTGACTGGAGTGCTGTGTGATGTGTGTGGAAGGTGAGTATGCCCCCGGGGTGACTCCCTGGCTGGAGTAGGCTGAGTGCCTGTTGTGTGGGTAAGCTCCATGAATTCCTTTTCGGAGCAATTGCGGAACCCTGGGATGGGCCGTTTGTGGCTCCATCAGTGGAGATGGGCAGCAGCTCGTGCCCTTCCCTTTGCTCCAAAGGGTCCCCCTCCCCCCCTGGAAAAGACCCAGGAGTCTCATCTGAAAAGTCCCGCCTAGGGCGGAGTTGGTCGATGTGCCGACGCAGGACACGACCGTTGTCCAGGGCAACCTCGTAGGAGAGAGGACCTGTGACCCTGGAAATAGAAGCGGGGACCCAGGTATGACCAGGCCCGTAATTGCGAGCCCAAACCGGGGCACCCACAAGTAGTTGTCTAGGTGCCCTAGGATGTGAGGTAGATGAAGACAGTCTGTCCGGATGCAACCGGTCAAGTTTAGTAGTAAGTTGACGCCCCCAGCGAAGTTCAGCTGGGCTTCTCCCTGTAGAAGTGGACGGTGTGGTGCGATAAGAAAGGAGAAAGTCAGCCAACCTGTGATGCCAGTCCCCGTAGGTGAGTCTTTTCAAGGCGTCCTTTGTGATGCGCACCATACGTTTAGCCATACCATTGGTGGACGGGTGGAAGGGTGCAGACGTGGCATGACGAATCATGTTAGCCTGTAAGAAAGCTTGGAATTCGGAGGAAGTGAATTGAGGGCCGTTGTCAGACACGATGACATCTGGAAGCCCGTGTGCAGCAAAAATCCCCCTCAGTACCTGAATAGTCTTTGCAGTGGTGGTGGAAGAGACAGGTACAACCTCAAGCCATTTTGAATGGCTGTCAACAAGGACCAAGAAGAACTGGCCCTGAAAGGGCCCAGCGTAGTCAATGTGCACCCTAGACCATGGGGACTGCGTTTCCTCCCATTTATGCACGGGAGCTTGGGGCATCTCTGGGCGAGATTGTTGGCACAGGTGGCATGCATGCACCTGAGCCTCAATATCCTTATCTAAAACAGGCCACCACAAGTGGCTGCGTGCAAGAGCCTTCATACGAACAATGCCAGGATGACCCTCGTGGAGGGATTCTAAGACCCTAGTCCTCATTGAGGAGGGAATGACAACTCTGTTTCCCCAAAGCAGACAACCCTGAGAAAGGGACAACTCGTTTCTTTTGGACCAGAAACTCTGAAACTCAGGACTAGGGCAGTGCTCAGGCCAACCGGACAAAACCCAGGAACGGACATGTGAAAGTGTGTGATCTGTACCTGTTTCAGCGGCAACATCCCTGGCACAAAGAGGGAGCTCGGGCAAGGCTTGGATTGATAGAATGTTGACAGCTGGCGCAGGGTCAGCTTCTACTACTGGCAGAGGCAATCTACTGAGGCCATCAGCATGGCCCATTTCTTTCCCAGGCTTGTGGAGTAAAGAAAAATCATATGCAGACAGAAAAATAGACCACCTAAGCATTCTAGGGGAAATGATTTGGGGAGTCTGCTTACGTGTGGTAAACAGTCCCAGCAGAGGCTTATGGTCAGTAAAGACCGTGAAATGCCTGCCATAGAGAAAATCGTGGAATTTTTTAATTCCAGCGACAACAGCCAGAGCCTCCCTGTCTATCTGAGCGTAGTTGCGCTCAGCAGAAGACAATGTTCTGGAGTAATATGCAACAGGAACCTGAGTTCCATCAGACCTGAGGTGGCTCAGGACAGCTCCTACCCCGTAAGGGGACGCATCACATGCGATGCACACAGGAAGAGATTCGTTGAAATGTGCAAGTACACTGTTAGAAGTGAGCAAGGCCTTGACTTTGTTAAAGCAAGCCTCATGTGTATGTGACCACTGCCACACTGCTTGTTTGTCTAGTAGCCTGTGAAGAGGCTCAGCTACACTAGCTTTATGTGGAAGAAAAGAATTGTAGAAATTCAGGAGGCCCAGGAAGGCCTGAAGTTCGGCCTTGGACTTTGGCCTAGGTGCTTCTAAAATAGCTGTCAGTTTGGATTCAGCAGGGTGAATCCCAGCAGCATCAATTTTGAACCCCAGAAATTCAGTAGAAGGCACCCCAATCTTGCATTTGTCTTTTTTGAGCTTGAGGCCTGTTTCCTGAATCTTAACAGAACAGCCCTTAGCCTTTCAGCTAGAATGTGTGTGGAGTCTCCTGCAATTAAGACATCATCAAAGTAGGGGCAAACCCCTGGTATACCCCGTAGTGTGTTTTCCATTACGCTTTGGAAAATCCCAGGAGCGACATTCACTCCAAACTGTAGCCTTTTTACCTTAAAGGCTCCCCTGTGGGTCACAATAGTCTGAGCTATAGCAGCATCATCATCAACAGGCAGCTGTTGATACGCTTGAGCTAGGTCAAGCTTTGCAAAAACGCGCCCCCCCTTGAGGGAGGCCAGAATATGACTGACCACAGGAACAGGATAGGCATGTTGCTGCAATGCCTTATTCAGAGTGCATTTGTAGTCAGCACAAATGCGAATGTCCCCATTTGCCTTTAGAGGCGTGACAATGGGGGTCTCCCAAGGACTGGAATCAACAGGTTCTAGGATTCCCTGTTGGATCAGTGTCTAATTTTACTTTTTAAAGCAAAAGGGACCCTTCTTGCTTTAATTCTAATGGGAGTGACAGTGGGGTCTAGCTTTAAGGACACAGGGGTCCTTTGAATGTGCCCAGCTGGGGGCTGAAAACATCTGCAAATTCTTTGCAGACTTCCTGTAGGTCGAGTGTTTGTAAACTGTTGAGTCCTGTGACGTGTATCCCCAGGGCCTCAAACCAATCGAGTCCTATGAGACTCGTTCGTTCACCCCCTACTACTAATAAGTCTAGTGGACCTTCAAAACTCTTGTATTGCACGTTAAGGGTGGCCTCCCCCTTAACACACACTCTTGAATTTTGAAAATCTGTTAACACAATGTCAGAAGGCCTTAACTTGGCCTGAGTTCCACTACCGGAACAAATCTTCCTAAATGTATGCAAGGAGATAATTGAAAAGGCAGACCCTGTGTCTAGTTCCATAGATAATGGAACCCCTTGTAGCTTCACCTTGAGTGACAGCTTTTTCTTAATGGGCTTGTGTGTGCCTGTCCTAAGGATGCTTCTTCACGAAGCGCAAAACCCTACCCTATTCTGGCTGGGGAATCTGGTACCTTTCAGGCGCAGTTCTTCCTGAGGTTGTACCTTTCGTCGGCCCAGACACACAGCTGCAATGTGTCCTTGTTTGCCGCATGCCCGGCAGGTAGCGGAGCGGAACTTGCAGTCGGTTCTCCTGTGGCGACCTCCACAGCCGATGCACTTGAGCGGAGCTGAAGAGCTTCCCTTCTGTTTTTCTTCCGTCGTGGGGTGGAGACGGTCGACTTCCTCGTCCGGATCCTCCTCGGAGTTCCTTTGGGCGTCTTCCTGGTGCACGGATGCAACCTCTGGACTGTTTCTGATCGGCCGCATGTTCTTGATAGCGCCGCCTGCTGCTTCTTCTGCGGTGACTTCCCTTAAGGCATCTTGGTAGGACAGTTCTTCTTTAGCGAAAAGTCTCTGTTGTAGATCTCGATGCCTTAACCCGCACACGAATCGGTCCCTCAGTCGTTCTTCGAGGTCTTTGAACTCGCAGTGCTTGGCGGCCTTCCGTAATGCGGCGATGAATTCTTTGGCCGACTCGCCGGGCCGTTGATCCCTCTGCTCGAAGGTGTGGCGCCATGCGATGACGGACATCTTGGGGTGGAAGTGCTCTTTCAGAAGCTTCTTCAGATCTGCGTAGCTGACAGACTCTACTGGAACAGGTGCTGCAAGGTTTTCTGCGATGTCGAAGGCGTCTTGACCGCAAACACAAAGCAGGGTGGCAGCCTTCAAGCTCTCTTCCCTCACTTGGTTTGCCTTGAAGTAGTTCTCCACCCTGGCTACGTAGGACTCCCACCGCTCTGGATGTGAGACGTCGAATTCCGAAAGCCTTCCGATTTTCGCCATCTTCAAATCTTCAGGAGACGGGTCTATCAGCCAGCCTACCCCCGAATGCGCACCGGATTGGCGGGCAGCTGCCGAGTCGACGCCGTTCCTTTCCGCCGCTCAGGACTCCTTGGGTAAGCTTACACTTCTTCCTTTCCAGGTAGTGCAAGGCATCCCACCTTCGTCGCCAGTGTTGAGTCCTTGGCGGGAAGCAGACACGAGAAGCAGTTGAAGTTCTCAGTTTCCTTTATTCAGCGTTCAGCTTACAAGTAGATGGCTTCAGCAGCTCCCCAAACCTCCCAGCTTCTTATATAGACGCTTCCCGGGTAAATGTGTTACTTTTCCCGTGCCAGCACCTGCGCATGCGCACGGCGCTGGCGACAGCCTGTCTGGTCCCGGGCAGCTTTGCACCTGCCCAGGACTGCCTGCAAACGCCCGAGCCGTTTGCAAGGCTCGGGACATAACACCATTGACTTTGCTTCTCAGAAGGTTACAAAAGATGATCACATGACCTCGGGACACAGCAACAGGTCATAAGTGTGAGTCAATTGCCAAGCATCCAAATTTTGATCACATGACCACAGGGATGCTGCAACGGTCACAAGTGTGAAAAATGGTAATGCCACTTTTTTCATTGCCGTTGTAACTTTGAACAGTGCCAAAATGAACTGTTTTAAGTTGAGGACTATCTTTATTTGCTTTTAGTTACGTTACTTTTTCATAAAGTAGGCATTTAAAACAACAACAACAACAGACGATTGCATTACAAAATGCAGAGAAACGTAAAAGCTATCCAATGTCTTGCATTTCCATTTATGAATTAGTTTAAGGGCAAAATAGTTTGGTTCATATATTTAAATGAGAAGATAAATAAGCTTAGCCTAACATACAGGCATACCTAATGAGGTTGCCGTCTGCTGGCTGATCTATGTGAAGTACTTAAAGCCCATAAAAGAAAGTACTATATAGATTTTAATTCTACTAAAATTCTCTTCACTATCAATATTTTTAGTCAAGAACTAGAACTCATCAAATAAGGATGCGTAGACCGAAAATATTTATTCCCTACAGTGCAGAAGAATCAACACTCCTTTTTTCCAGAACCAATGTCTACATGTAGCGACGTGTAATTTTCACAGTGCCAATATTTGTTTGTTTTTTAAAAAGCAAATGTTTATACACTAAGCAGCAAAATGATTTGACCCTCCATTGTACTTTTCGCCAAGTCTCCATGCAGCCTTGGTCCAAGAAGGGCACGGAAGGCAGATCCATCTTGTTAAAGATGGCCTGCCGAGGTTGGGAAAATATTCTTGTAAATGATAGTTCAGACTCAATTTGGTGTCTTTCCAATTGTAGCTATAATTTAATTGTCCTCACCTCACAAACTGATTGTTGTGGGGAAAATAGGAGGAGGAAGGATATTTTTGCTACCTTGAGTTATTTGTAAAAATAATACAGGTAGTCCTCGACTTATGACAGTTCATTTAGTGACTGTTCCAAGTTACAATGCACTGACAAAGGTGACTTATGACCATTTTTCACACTTATAATAATAATAATAGTAAAGTTGGAAGGGACCTTGGAAGTCATCTAGTCCAACCCACTGCTCAGGCAGGAAACCCTATACTATTTCAGACAAATGGCTGTCCAGTCTCTTCTTAAAAACCTCCAGTGTTGGAGCATTCACCACTTATGACCCCCACGGTCACATGATCAAAATTCAGACCCTTGGAGATTCATATTTATGACGGTTGCAGTGTCCCAGGGGTCATGTGATCCCCTTTTGCGGCCTTCTGACAAGCAAAGTCAATGGAGAAGCCAGATTCACTTAAGAACTGTGTCACTAACTTAACAACCATAATGATTAGCTTAAAAGCTGTGGCAGGAAAGTTCGTCACATGGGGCAAGAATCACGTAACCAATGTCTCATTCAGCAACAGAAATTTTGGGCTCAGTTGTGGTCATAAGTCAAGGACTACCTTTAAAGGTGGGGTACAAGTAAATAAATTAATAACATAAATTAAAAATATAGCAAAAATAATATTGCCTGTTTCAGGTGAATTCTGTGAACGGAGTCACGGGGTGGGATGTAAATGTGCATTTTCTGTCTAGAATGGAATAGTGTCCCTTGGAAGATTTATTTATTTTATTTATTTAAAACACTTATATACTCAACTTTCTTGTATTGAAATCTGGGTGGCTCCCAATCTATCCCATGATTCTGATGACGACCTTATTAGCCTATATAGAAACATCTTAAAAACCTAACTCTTCTTCCAGGTGATTAAGTTAGCCTAATCTATGCTTATTGTTTTAGGGACCTCTGTATATTGCGTGTTCTTTTAGCCTTTTGTCTCCTTTATAGCTCTTTCATGTTTAGTGTTTTGCTGTGTTAATGAACTGTCAGCTGCCTAGAGCCACAAAAATGAAATGGGTGTAGGTACAAATTTCAAGGAAAAACCCAAAAAAGTTCAGTTGCCTCTTGAACAACATGGTTGGGACAACCATGACCTGGACAATTGAGAATCTCCATAAACAAACAGATATTCAGAGCTGAATTTCTTAATAGAAAGTATAGTTTATCTTACTAACTTTTAATTAAAAGCCTCCAACTCTTTAGACCCTACCTCTCCAAATTGGGGGGGGGGGAATCTGAGCCAAATTCAATATGAAATATTACAGAAGGACGACGAAATATTTAATGGCACCAAACTCTTTCCACTGTGAAATGGCTGCTCAGAGAGGAAAAATATTTCCAAGAGGAGTGAATTGCTGTTATAATTATGATGGTAATCGTTAGTTAGAAATTATTTTAAATATTCATTTAAAACCATCTGTATTGCTTCATGCTTCAAGCATGGCTTCTCTTTCTGACCAGCTTTCATTAAACAGTATATAATAAAATAATTATATGGACCCACACAGACAGAGACAAACACATACTGCACTGTATGTACTGAATAGAAAAACTAAATGAAATGCACAGAAAAAAATAGACAAAATGCATAGAAAAATTAGTTTAAATCCCTCTAAATAAGTTATGATCTTCTTGAATTTCCATGAGAACTTATTTCCTTAGTAAATAAATAGCAACAAATGAAAATGAATGTCATAATTATCCTCCTGAGCTATTTTTATTTATTTTATTTTTTTTTTTTGAGATATTCAGGAATATCTGAAAAGCTCAGGAGGATTTTCAACCAACACAACGCATATATACACTTGAAACCTAAGAATATATTAAGGCACCCTGAGGATAAAACCCCCAGTCACTAACTGAGCAATGTGATGTATGTAATACATGTACAGATCTATACATTGGTGAAACAAAACAACCACTTCACAAGCTCATGGCACAACAGAGGAGATCAAATCCATCAGGACAAGATGCAGCGGTCCATCTGTATTTGAAAGACAAAGGTCACTCTTTTGAAGACGGCGAAGTCCACCACTGGTTTGAAAGAGAGGTAAAAGAATCCATCTGTGTTAGAACTGAATACCCCTCCCTCTATAGAGGGGAGGAATAAGACACCACCTAGCTCCAGTTCACAACACAGTCCTTGCAGCAGTTCCAAGAAGATTCCACAACCAATTGCACCCTGATTCAGCTGACCCTGAGGGCACAGATAAATCCCTAAGTGGCCTTAGCAGCTCTCAGAGAGTACTAATGACCAGATGACTGCAAAGAAATACAATCCTTCCCTCCCCTCACTCACCATCCTATCAGAACCTATCCTTCCCTCTCCCTACCGTCCAGGCTCAAGTGTCAGTACCTATCCTTCCATCAGGACTGATGAAGCTTCTTGGATGAGAAGCGAAACAACGGTCCACTTGCCCTTAGAAGGAAAGTGTACCTTTGAGACTGATACTGAGATGTTTCTGTTCTCTGTGCATTTAACCTTACTAGTAGACTTCAAGATGAATGTCAAGAGCCCAAATCAGTGGAAGGAGTGGAAAGAAACCAATGTATTGGTGGAATTTTAAAGTGAAACTGTACATATTACCAATTGATAGGGCTCAGCAATCTAGAGCTTCAGAGTTGCATGTAACTTCCCTATCCTTTTTTGTCTCCATGAACTCCTACAACTATACCATCACTATTTGATTTCTCTCCTTGTTGAGGAAAGGAACAAAAATATACCATAAGCTTAAATAAATAACCAACGGTCCAAATCCTTATTCAGCTTATGTATACATGCAGCGAAGCCATTTTGCAGTATCATTCTGGCCATCGAAGCTCTCAACCATCCATTGATGAGAAGAACTTCAGAACATTACTAAGAGCTAAAAATCAGATTCCATAACTCCTGGCCTGCTTTCCAAAGTAACAGTCCAGCAGCTGATCAATTTGGTGAGGATGCTGATTGTACAGCTTGATTTTTAGAGATTTCCCATCCAGATATTTAATGAGAGATAAGCCCATCAGGGCTGAATTAATGATGCCGTAAGCATATCCAACAATGATGCCACTTGATGGAAGTGAAGCTCTCATACCAAGAGATGAAAACAAATGTGATTATCTGATGGCACCTTCAAAGCAAACCTTGGAAGTTTTTAGTCACTCACTATATCCCCTAAAAGTATTTTAAAAAAACAATGCAAAGTGAAGTTAAATAAGGCTGATAAGGATACTTAAAAAAAGAGATTAAAATTGAATGTGGCAGTGAAAGAGTTAAAGGCACAACAGCTAGAGAGGGAAACCCACTATGATGCCATTGGTACTCTAAGCATGTGCTTATTTGGCTCAATGTTTAATCCAGGGCTGAAGCCAATATACATATGGCCTAGAACAGGGGTCTTCAAACATAGCCCTTTTATGACTTGTGAACTTGAACTCCCAGAATTCCTCAGCCAGCGTGTCATAAAAGGGCCAAGTTTGAAGACCCCTGACTTAGAACAGTGTTTCACATTGCTGTCTGGGGAATTCTGGGAGTTAAAGTCCACCATCTTAAACTTGCTGAGGTTGAGAATCATTGGCTTAGAGTACATTTTTGAAGAAAACTGATTCTCATTCTTCATAGTATCAGCTCAAAATATTTTATAGCCTATTCTGAACAAGTGTACATAAATGGGGAAAATGCTGACTAGTCTTAGTATTAAAAAAAAAATTCTAACCTATTTTGTTTCCTAAAGTACATACTAACTGGCAATTTCTATCTGGTCAATATGTTTATATTTTAAATGGTTGCTACTTAAATAGTCCATCTGACTGACTCTTTCTTTGGAATTATATTGGATATATATAAATGGGTATAATAAAATTACAAAAGCATATAAAAACAGCCTGCTCACATGAAGGCAATTGTAGTGTTCCAACAAATAAAATCAAAAGAGATAAACCTGATATTGATCTCATTGCACAGACATAAAATTTTTAAAGTTATCTTCTAATAAAATGTTTTCTATTTTGTTGGAAGATATTTTGTGTCCCCGTGTGAGTACAATTTACTACATTAATAAAGTACTCTTGTGAAAATTCTTTTAGGAATTTTAAAATAGTTTCTCATACATATAATAAAACAGCCAAATACTTTGGCTCTAGATCTCTATCTGTGTAGGAAGATTAAAAAACATAATAATTCCATTACATGATCTAATATTATCATTGGATCTTAACTATCTGATCTTTGCACATCACAAATGATATTGATCAGTAAACACACATTTTGTCCAAAGGCATTAACAGATATTTTATTAATTTTTCTATATTTTTAATCTGAAATATAAGAGCATGTTGGCTCGTGTGGTTAGGATGCTGGCTTGACAAGCAACAAGCCCACATCCGAGACCCGAGTGCTGCCATGGGATAGGGTGAGCCCTATCCTTCACTCCGGCTCCAGTGGGAGACATGAAAGGAGCCCCCAACTGGCCGTTCCCTGGGCAATGATGATGTCACTGGCTAATCCTTTCAACCCAATGCTTCCGACACGAACGTGATGCAATGAGATCTGAAATATGTGGGGGAAAAAATCTAATCCAGTTTACTTACCAAAAGGCTGGACTGAAAGCATGAACAAAATTGGATGATGGAACAGTTTCTACTCTCTTATGGACACCTGCTTAACCTCTGTAGTTAAGGATGGCCTTTACAGATTGTAGCTGCAGGGCTGATCTATACATTCCTCAGCACCTTGGCAATGGAGCTGCCATCTTCCTTACCAGATCACGTATTCAGAAAATATGAGCAGCAATTAAGACATATTTGTTAATTGTGATGGGAACATGTCAATAATTTCTAGGAGATATTACAGATGCTGCATCAATTTTTTTTTTTAAAAAAAGCAATCATGTAAATCTGGTTGGCCACCTATCAGAAATACAGATGTAAGGAACATTCTCAGGATAAATCTAATAAAGACTGAGTGTTGAATATTACCTTCAAGTCCGTATCTCATCCTAGGTTATTTTATTATAAATTATCATGTCAATATCACAGAGGCAGGAACTTTTTCTCTATATTTATGTAAAATGCATGTAGCTGCAGTTTATACTTCTTATTTGTGGAACACAACTATTTTGTTCCCTCATTTTGAAGTCCTGGCTTATTTTTTGGGGAATGCACTAATCAATTGCACTCAAGCAAAAACAAAATCCAGGCTGCGGTTTGGAGTGATGCTATAGAGTGCTTTCACTCTTAATAAATGGTTTTATCCTCTGAATAGCTTTCCTAGGGATTCTAAAGCAGATCTCCATAACCTGAACTTACAGAGCTAATTGCAACTGCCCTCATGATATTCCGGATAAATATGCAAACCTTTCACGCACTATAGATTAAGAATTATACAAATACATTAGACAATTCAAATGAAATAAGCACACATGAATGAATAAGTATATTGATATTTAGCAAACATCATTAGAATATAGATCAATATCATTTAAGACTAGATGGTACTAACAATCTTCACTGGTTGATTATATTTACACTGCTTCTTTGGGGGAAATTGTTAAGTTGTTATTTAAGCTCATGTACCTAATTAATAATATACTTTTCAGTTATCGTCCTTCTCTGATTCAGCTGGTGCTATCTCAACTGCTTTTACTTATCATCCAAACCACAATGACTTAGAAAATGTTCTAATGCCCCCTTTGTATCTTTAACTACCTCTTGACCTGTCAGCCAATTAGTCTGCGATTATGACCAAGCAAAAGCCAAACATTATTTCTGGAATACAACTATTCATCAACTACCTGATCAAAACCTGACCTTCCAGAGCCTCCATATGAGAATAATGTCTGAAAACAAGAACATAAAAGATGGATTTTGAATGCTAAGATCATCAAAAGTGGATTCAGTTGGCAATCTTGATTGGAATCCGCTGTTATCCATTTTTGTCCAACTCCTAAGACATTCAGGATATTACAAAAAAAGATCAATATCAATTCTGTAAAAGTGCACTTTATATATATATTCCTTCTGTGGAAGCCTCTGTCTTTCTCTGCCTTTCCTCAAACTTTTTATATCATATTCTGCCTTTAAACTGAGCTCCTACCTGCTTTCTTACTTCTGCTGCTTGTTTTCTCTTTCTTCTTCCTTTTTAACAGCCCTGTGATGTTTAAAACGAGAGGGTAGATATATTTTGTGAGTATAATCCAAGCTCCTGGCCTTCATTGCTACAGTGATCTGTCCAGTGGTGGGATTCAGCCGGTTCACACCAGTTCGGTAGAACTGGTAGCTAAATTTTGTTGAGTTTGGAGAACTGGCTGAACCCACGCTGCTTCTGAAAGTCTGTTCTAGGTCTCCCAGGCTTAGAACGGCCCACCGGAAGTGTGTGGATGTCACATCTGGAAGTCCATTCTAGGCCTCGGAGGCCCAGGCCTGCATCCACACAGAGAACCGGATGTTCAGGTATTTGAATCCCACCACTGGATCTGTCTGATCTAACACCTCACTTTATGGCCTATTTTTATTTATGTGAAAACTATTTCCATCCCTCTTTTAGGTCTTTTCTTAACCTGAGCTAAAAGGATGGACATGGTGCCACCCACAGATGAGGTTGGTAATGGAAACAATCCATATGCCTCATTACAAGCCATTTGTTATGCTGTATACAAAATTTGTTTGGACTCCTTGCCTCAGCTCTAATTTATAATATCAATCCACACTTCTGGGCATTTAAAATGTGTCTCAGAAGAGGCTGCAGAGCAACAAGTGGAGATTAGGAGATTATAACCACAAGTCACCATCTTAATTCATTAGAAGTCTCAAGGATGAGGCCTTTTCTGTCCTACATAGAAGAAAGGCATAGGTAGTCCTGGATTTACAACAGTTCACTTAGTGACTGTTCAAAGCTACAACAGCACCAAAAAAATGACTTATGATTGTTTTCACAGTTATGACCGTTGCAACATCCACATGGCCAGATGATCAAAATTCAGATGCTTTGCAACTGACTCATATTTATGAGGGTTGCAGTGTCCTGAGGACATGTGATCATCTTTTGTAACCTTCTGACAAGCAAAGTCAATGAGGAAACCAGATTCACTTAACAACTGTGATACTAACTTAACAACTTCAGTGATTCATGTAACAACTGTGTCAACAAAGGTCATAAAATGGGGCAAAATTCACCTAACAGCTGTCTCACTTAGCAATAGAAATTTTGGACTCAATTGTGATCGTAACTCCAGGACTATCTGTAGTCTTCCAAGGAAAATAAGTTGTGCTTTCAGATCCTTGCTCTGACCCTTTCTAAAACAACCAGTTGTAAAAGCATTTAGAATGAATTTCATAGCTCCAGATGCTTGAACCCATTTCCTTGTCCCAACCACATCTGCAAACTGTTTGCAAGCACCATTTTCTCCAAACACTACAAAATTTGGACTCCTAGCCTGGCTTTGACAAGAAGCTCTTTTGCTAGTTGGCAGCTTACTCCTTTCTTATACCATAGGAACTGCATGTAGAACATCCTAACAGTATCATTCATGTTGCAGGTGCTAAATAATGTGCTAAACAATTTAGCCAATTTTTTTATTTCTCAGTGCACATTCCCTGGGGTTGCACCTGAAGACTACTTAGCAACTTCAGCTGGTGAAATGACCTGCATACTGGCAGGTGAGAAACATTTTAACAGTGCAACACTTACACCACAGATGTTCCTAGTTTGTTTCTAGCACAATTTAAGGCTGATTATTATCTATATAGCCTACATAAGTGGCTTAGTTCCATTTCCTCTGCAGAGATGTTCAATCATCCCATTAGGGGATATTTTGGGTTGTTTTTTTTTAAATATCTTATGTCCTTGAAAACAGCCAGTGTCTGGAAAGGCTTCTGAGACCATTCCACAGGATAATATGGTAAGTATTTATCAAAGAGCTCAGGCCTAATACGACTTATGATCCCAGAGTGTTGGAAGCAACAAGAGAGAACTCCAGATGTTTTTTTTTTTCTCCAACTCTCCAGGCTTTCAAATGCACAGATTGCCATTGTCTGATTCAATTTTGACAATAGAATTAAGTCCAGCAACCTCCCGGAGCCTCTCTGAAACAGAGGTGGGAATTCGACAGGTTGCACATAATCCCAGCAAGCCATTTGGTCCCCCAGAGCCACCATCATGGAAAACTGAGGGAAGTGAAGAGGCAAAATGGATGTGAGGGACTTTGCGGATAGGTAAGGCACCCATAGCATCCCCAAACTGAGGACCAGAGTGGTGAAGAGATTACAGCAATGAACAAGCAGTTCACTGGGTGGTTTGGGGACAGTGTGTCAAAACAACCTATCTTAGAGGTAGTTCTTGTTGCAAAAGAGACAAGAAAGAGGCAATATATTCACCACCTTGAGTTCCTATAGAAAAAAGTCTTCCCGCAAAAGAGTTTTACTAGTTTTGAGGATCTTTAAAGAGAGAAGTGGGTGCCTTGATATTTGTCAGGTATCCAATTGGCCTTTAGCTCTACCCTTTTTCCGAAATGTTTAAATAGTCCCAAATCTTTAGCATGTTTAGTCCAGCATATCGTAAACTCACTGGCCACACTTACTACAACCCACGGCAAATCAGAAAAAGGATGTTTGGTCCCACATGTTAATAAAAGTTGTCTGTTTCTACCACACATTTTCACAGGTTATTATTTTTTGAGGATCAAACATCTAAATATTGATGTTTTGTAGACCCAATATATGTAAATTTTGGATGTTGAAATCCAAAGTAGACCTTTGAGAGATATGTAAGAAGTTTTTTCTAAAAAAAAAAATAAAGTATTTCTCAACCTTGGCCATCTGAAGATGTGTGAACTTCAACTCCCAGAATTCCCTGGCTGGGGAATGCTGAGAGTTGAAGTCCACACATCTTCAAGTTACCACATTTGAGAAATGCTATACTAAAAGGCAAGGGAAGGCTGAGATACAAACCAAATTTGATTTTAATTTCAATTTAGTCCATATAAAATGTAATTAATTAAATACAGCTAGCATGCCTCCTTCCCATCAATTAAATTATTTCCCTTTTTGAAATTGCAGGAACATCTAAGGGCAGCTGAATATAGCCTTGATCCTGCAAACTGTGATTGTCTATTGATACACATATAATAAGAAAGCAAAACAGATATGATTAGAGCTAAGAAATAATGTTTCTATCCAATTCCAAAGGACAGGCTTTATGAGCTTTATGGAAGAGAAATCTTGGAAGAGTAATATTTTAGCCTTCTGCTACATTTGCTGTTTTTTTTTTAATTTGCAAGAAAATGGCCAAATTCCTAGGTATGACTGAAAAGGACAGTCTTTAAGGAAAATAGTTGCAGAGCCTAAGAGGTGTGTATTAAGACATCATATATATATATATATATATATATATATATATATATATATATATATATATATATATATATATATATATTCTGAGGTTTTCGCGGGTGTTTGTATGTAGGTCTTTGGTTGTTCGGGTTTTCTCCCGCGTAAAATTGGAAGTGTCTTGGCGACGTTTCGACGAAGTCCCATTCGTCATCTTCAGGCTGGTGTTTTCAGCTTCGTGCTTCGAGCAGCAATGTGTGGTCTTAGCTGTTTCTTCCTTTTAACTGCCAGTGGGGGTATGAACTGATTGGGTGGGAGCTTGGCTGTGTTCTGATTGGGTGGAGGTGTGTTCTGATTGGTTAGGGGCTTGGCTGTGCTCTGATTGGCTGGGGGATTGGCTGGGGGAGTGTTCTGTTTGGTTGTGCTCAGGTTAGTCTGAGTTGAAGAGGGGTTTAAGATTTTGGGCTGCCTTGCTATTTTTTGGCTTCACGTTCGTGGTCGTGCCTCCTCTTCATGGAGGGTGTCAGTTTGCTTCATGTATGGATTGGAGGGGTTTAAAGTGGCTAATGATGCAGCTGTGGTCTGGCTTCTGGTTTGTGGTCGTGCCTCGTCATCGGTGTGGCTTTGGGTTTGTTTTTTGCGTGGATGTGTGGTGGTGACCTCCTGTGTGGTTTTTGTGAGTGTGGGTCTGGTATCATTTTTTGTGTTAGGGAGTCGTTTGTCAATAAGGGCGGGTTTCCAAATGGCTGGTAGGCGGGAGGTATCATCTCGCTTGTTCATGCTGTGTGGGCGTTTTTCTATCTCGATGGCTTCTCTGATTATTCTGTTATTAAAATGTTCACTTTTGGCAATGGTTTTGGTATTTTTAAAGTCAATTTCATGTCCTGTGGCTTTAAGGTGTTGGACCAGGGAAGATGTTGGTTCCTCTTTTTTGACTGAGTTCTTATGTTCTTCAATGTGTGCACTTATTCTTCTGTTGGTTTGTCCGATGTATGTGGTGGGACAAGTGGTGCATGGGATTTCGTATACTCCTTGATTTTCTAATTCAATTTTATCTTTGGGGTTTCTAAGGATGGTGGATATTTTTCTGTTTGTGCAGAATGCTGTTTTGATGTTGTGTTTATGGAGGATCTTACTGATTCTGTCTGTGGTGCCTTTTATGTATGGGAGGAGGGCTTTGCCGTTTTCTTGTTCTTCGTCTTGGATTTTAGTGGGGGTTTCTTTTTGGATTAGGTTTGTAATCTTATTTCTTTGGAATCCATTAGATGTTAGTACATTGGTGAGAGTGTGTAGTTCGGTTTTTAGGTGTTGTTCGTCAGCTAAGCGTTTTGTTCTGGAGATGAGTGTCTTGGCTACAGAGTTGATCTGTGCTGGGTGGTGGTGTGAGAGAGCGTGCAGATAGCGGTTTGTGTATGTTTTAATTACATTAAAAATTGAAGAATAGCTATTCCTGGGTACCTACATTTCAGTAAAAAAGGAAAGCGATCACCAGGAAGTAAAACACCAAGGTTTTAATAAATAAAATCAAGCTTTCGATGGCTAACATCTGCCATCATCGTCAGGATACAAGCCAGTTAGTGAGGAAACCTGCTATGCTTATAAGCAGGTTTCCTCACTAACTGGCTTGTATCCTGACGATGATGGCAGATGTTAGCCATCGAAAGCTTGATTTTATTTATTAAAACCTTGGTGTTTTACTTCCTGGTGATCGCTTTCCTTTTTTACTGAAAAATATATATATATATATATGAGCAATAATATTACTCATAATATTATTATTAGTAGGGATAGAGAGGTTGCCCCACCCACCCTAGAATCCAAGGAAAAGAAGGCAAATGAGGACATACACGTAGATAAGGGGTGCAGGAAGAAACGGATCACCGGAGTACAATCTATCCAATTAGGTCCGATAACGAGATCAAGGAGCCGGGCGCAGACTCTGGCTTGCTTATAAGAGACTCTCCCACTCTCTGGCGTTTTAAGCCCTGATGATGCCGGCAGGTGACGGCGAAAGCTTGGCGTTTTTAAATTAAACTTTTATAGTTTTAATTACCTTGGTGCTCATTTTATTTTAACACATATATACATATTAGGGCTATTTTTTTTTTATCCAAAATGCATATGAAACAATCAAACTGGAAAAGTCATCACTGACTTCTGATTGGAATGGTCTATAAGTCCCATAAAGTAAGCACAAATAAATAAAAGCATCCTCATTTAACAATTACAATTGGGACTGGCAATTCAGTCTTTAAGCAAAGTGGTCGCTAAGTGAAATATCATGTGTTCACAACTGTGCATACAATTTTATTTCAGTCTTTGCTTTGCTTTGCTTTGCTTTGCTTTGCTTTGCTTTGCTTTGCAGCATCAGAAGAATATAATCCCAACAGCTCAATGAGCCCAAACAGTGATATAAACTGAGCCTGCTTTGAGAGGGGCGTAAAGCCAGTCAAGATGCTTCCCATATCTTTATTTTTGTTGTAGAAATCGATGGGAATGTGTAAGTCAACTTTCTGGTAGGTTGCTGCTGCATTGTTGTGATAATATGGCAAGAGTGTTTCAGGGACTCTACAAAACAGGGAAGAGGGTTATGTGATCCCAAAGTTCATCACAACTGAAGAAACTCCTTGGATGAGAAGTGAAAAGTTTTCAAGGAAAAAAACCCAAGAAAGTCCAGTTGCCTTTTGGAAATGCAGCTTTGGGACAAACGTGAGCTGAATGATGGAGAATCTCCATAGACAGGATTATGTGATCTCTTGACCACGGCCTATCATTTCGTGACTTAAAGATTTCTATTAATACATTAGTCTCTTAATTTCAAACAGTTAGAGTGTATTTGATTTTTTATTGTTATTTTATCTTTTATATTAAAGATATAAGGATATAAAATTACATGATATTTAATTTTGGGTGGTAGTTTCTTGTTTCCTGTTATCTTAAATTTTTAGCATGATTGTTGAGTGTCTTTAATTTGTTTGATTAGCTTCTATCTTTTATTTCATTTTAATTATTCAATGGTATATCACCCAGTGAACCTGGAATATTTACCTGCTAAGGAAACCAGAGAACTATCTAGTTCAGGGGGTCCTAAAACCACAGGCCTTGGCTGAGTACCAGGCTGTGAATTGCTCAGAACTGGGTTTCTCGAAGTGAGCTATGGTTGCGCGAGCAATGGTTGAGCCCGTGCGCAGGCGCTCCATGAGCAGTGAGCACTTATGCCCACCATTCACACAAATGGAGCTGCCCATGTGCGCACACTTGCCTCCTACTAGTGGGGAGCCATCCCCTCCCCCACACCATTGGTCCATAAAGCAGGAAAGGTTGGGGAACTCTGATCCTATTTGTACCTTTTTTCCCCTCCCATTTTTGTTACATTTATATGAAACCTACACCACATAATAGTCCCTACTATCTTCTTTTGATTAATTCACAATTTTTCAATGTTTTTGCCATGAAACACCAATTTCACCTCAACATTTTGCAGATAAAGAAAAAACAACATGCTTTCTAATAGGAAGCATGTCAGAATAAAATGCTCCTAGAAGTTTCCCCTACGGCATTAACCATCCATAAAATAGTTGCTCTAATGCTAAATAAATTAGATGCAGTGTTACTCTTAAATAAAACAGGAGCTGCATGAATTACTTTACAGCCTACCTTGATGGAACACTTACAAATTGGAGTCAAGGTCTGGTCTTTCCATTAGCCAATGTTAAATGCTGGATGGTCTGCAAAAGGAAGCCTTTCCTGTTTTCTTGTCTTTGAGGGGAGAACTATATCTTCAAGGCATGTTAAGGTAGCCAGGCTTCAAATGAACTGAAAGATCTGTTCCATCACAGGTTAAGTCCAGTTGGTCTACATGGTTCCTGTAGGTAAAGTGGGATGAGGCACCCTCGTCTTTTCTCCTGAGATACCAAAATGAACTGTCCAAAGTTTGAGCAGGTCTCTTGCCTCACCCCACTTAACTTACAGGAACCAGGTAGACCAACTGGACTAGCAACTTAACCTGTGATGAAACACATCTTTTCCTTCACCTGAAGAGGTCTTGTGTACTGTTGAACACTTGGAGGGGGCAGTCTGAAGAAGACTTCAATGTTCAACCAGATATCAAAAGTACATGTTATAATAGAGGTAGTCTTTGACTTACAACCACAATTGAGCCCAAAATTTATGTTGCTAAGTGAGACATTGGTTAAGTGAATTTTGTCCCATTTTACGACAGTTGTTAAGTGAACCACTGCAGGTGTTAAGTTAGGAACACGGTTGTTAAGTGAGTCTGGCTTATCCATTGACTTTGCTTGTCAGAAGGCTACAAAAGGTGATCACATGACTCCAGGACACAGTAACTGTCATAAATACGAATCAGTTGTCAGGTGTCTGAACTTTGATCACATGACCAAGGGGAGGCTGCAATAGTCATAAGTGTGAAAAACAGTCATAGGTCACTTTTTCCAGAGCCATTGTAACTTCAAACAGTCACTAAATGAACTATTGTAAGTCGAGGATTACTTGTACATATGCTTCAATACGAGTGTAAACTGTTTTATTTATTTATCCATTTATCTATTTTATTTATACAAGTCAAGGTAGCATAAAATATGCTTTCACCTCTTATTTTCCCAACAATGTGGACCAAAAAAAAGAGTGACTAGTCCAAAATTATCCAGCCAGCCTTTGAGCCTAAGGAAGGATTAGAACTCACAGTCTGCAAATTTCCACTTCAGCAACTTAACTCCTGTGAAAAACTGCTCTTGAGGGAAGCTATCCAAGCTTGCAGATTTTTTTTTAAAGACCTAAGAAATACCCTGAAAACTTGCACTGCACATGAATTGACAGATGAAGAGATAATATGTAATAATTTATTCAGAAAGTATTACTCATTTTCAGGATTTCTTTTATACAGCAATATATTACAATGTTATACTTCCAAGGTAACTGACATATGGTATCTCGGTTTTACCACAGCAAGGCATTTTTAGAAATGTTTATCACTTCAACGAGAATGCAGTGAATAAACATGGATAGATGCAGATGGTTTTCCTTGCCAACAGTGCCGCCTTGAGGACCCACAGTGAGTGAAAGATGGATGCAGGTTAGCAAATAATCAAATGTGTTAGTGGTACCAGATTGAGACTGTAATTTCTCTGCCTTAATCCAAATCCAGATTATGTGGTGTTTGGTAGACTTCTGAAATGGCAAACAAATATATAAATGAATAGTGAGGGGGTGGGACAACTCCTTTTAGCTTGTATTACAGATCAGCATAACTTCCATTCCTAGAATAATATTGGACCATGTAGAGGAAATGTTTGAAATATATATCTTGTTATGGTTTAAATTTTTATAACATGAACTTCATAGTCTTGGCCACATGTATGCACAAGGAATTTATGACAGATAATATTTCTTTGTCAAAGTATTTAATAGGGCCATCAACCTATCACACTGATTTCACAGATATATTGCTTTGTACTTTTTTATTTGAGAATTTCTATAAAACAACCACAATATTTTTTTTATTCCACACCTTTCCTTTTTTCCCATTCCTTCCAATTGTCAAGAGGTAATGCTAAATTATTGATACCCTTTTCAACCAAATTCCTTATAATGTCATAGTAGGCTCTTAGCACAAAACCTAACGATGAAAAAAATTGATAGAATTTTTGAACTTTCTTTTTAAAGCAATTTTACATTTCCTGGGGTGGACCATTTAATCATTTCCCTGGTCGTACAGAAATTGAACATCCTGATAAATTTTAATCGCTCCAGATGCTATCGCATCTATGTAAGCAAAGGGATAGAAAGTTCACCACATATGGATCATCATTATTCCATTCAACCCAGAAAACAAAATATAAAGTTTGCCACACTACATACATGGGACTGTGAAACAACTGGAAAGAAACTCATAGATGTTATAGAGACTGTGGTCCGAGTTACTTCCAATCTCCATGTAAGTTTTATCATATCACAGAACAACAACTTGAATTGGAAACAATTACTCTGTCTAGTTCAGGAAATTAGATTTGTGACATCATGGGATACATGAACAGTTTTTATCACAGTATAAAGAATGACAGATTTATCAAGCATGGGGAGTTGCAAAAAATGTTGCTTATTTACAGTGGAAAAGCAATGCCCACTCAGGAACATTGTCCATGGGGTCACGATGGGTCGGGAACGACTTCGCAACTAACAACAACAACAACAACAACAACAACAACAACCAACATATAGAAACATTGACTGATATTATTTCACGTGGCCAAATTTAATGCATTTAAAAACTGAGCTATTTTCTCTAATTATATGTTTTTGTACTTTTCTGCTCTTTTTTTCTTTTTTCAATTCATCTGGATTTCCTTTTTGTACCTTTTTTAAAATTTATTTCTGAATACTAAAGCAAACAAGCAAGCAAGAAACTCACTGAACCTATTCATGAAAACCTGGCCTTTTTGTCACAAATACTATTCAATTCTCCTTACATTTTTTTTTTAAAAAAATACTTTCTTTAAAATATCGATGTTTTAAGTGCATAGTACAAAATATCCTGCATTTATTTCTCTGAAATGTGATCTATTTCATTCAGCTATGAGGCATTAATAGTTACCGAAAACCACTGGGAATTTTGTTAAAGAGATTTAGCCATGCATGACAGTGATAATCAATGAGAGATATCACTCTTTAGATTTCCGAATTTGGATTCCAAGATAAACCTTGAATTGGATCACAGAAGTCAGTGAACCAAACCAAGGTAAATTAGTTTGTTTTCAAAACTGCCTTATTAGATTTTGAACTAAATATTATGAGCTTTGCACATCCACAAGCTTTTAAATGAGGATCTTCTGGTTTAAAAATACATTGCTAAATAAAGCAAAGTGCTATAATATTAAACCAGAAGGCATGAAAATCACAGAATCAAAATAGGGAGTTTTATGAAAAGGTGCGCATTAGGATTAATTTTGCAAGATGTGCATAAAGACCTATCTAACCAAACGTTCTCTTGTCCACAGGGTCCAATCTGATTTCTCTAAGAAGTATAGAAATTCACAAGTTGTCCTTATAAAAATCTGGATATCCTGTGGGTAGTAAACGATATTTCTGAACATCAGCAAGTGTCAGATGAGTAAAATTGATATCCTCACTTCTTAAAAATGTTGATTTTGAAAAACACTGATTGACACCCTTAAGTTATACAAAGAAGACCATTCTTCTTCTATATCTCTATTATTTCTCTATGTACATGGAGTCCTTGACTTTACAATAGTTCTTTTAGTGACTGTTCAAAATTACAATGGCACTAAAAGAAAAGTGTCTTACAAGCAGTTTTTCACATGAGCACTGCACCATCCCCATGGCACACATAATCAGAATTCAGACACTCGGCAATTAATTCATATTTATGACAGTTGCAGTGTCCCTTGGGTCATGGGGTCACTTTTTAAGACCTTCTGACAAGCAAAGTCAACGGGGGAAGCCAGATTCACTTTACAACAGTGTTACTAACTTAACAACTGCAGCGATTCACTTAACAACTGCGACAAGAAAGGTTGTAAAATTAACAACCTTTACAAATGTTGTGAGGTTGTAAAGATTGTAAAATTAACAACCTTTACAACCTCACTTAACAAATGTCTTGCTTAGCAACAGAAACATTGGGTTCAGTTGTGGTTGTAAGTCAAGGACTTCCTGTAATGGGAGTTTCCTCACTACAAAGGGTCACTCTAGGACAGTGTTTCTCAACCTTGACAAATTTAAGGCATGTGGACTTCAACTCCCAGAATTCCACAGCCAGAAATGGTGGCTGTAGAATTCTGGGAGTTGAAGTCCACCTGCCTTAAAATTGTCAAGGTTGAGAAACACTGCTCTAGGACTTACTGCCTCTTCTCTGTGCAATCTGCTGCTTGTTTTCACTCTTTGTTCATGTGTACTCTTGAAGATGTGGCCATGGGTAATGGTGAAGAAGAACCATGAAGTTTACCTTGCCTAGTGGCCCCTTCCCTGAGACTCTGGGAAAGAATAGCCAAACTGATAATGCTGACAATGCTAGAAGAGGAGGTCCCACTGAGGGCTCTGCCAACATGCACAAAAGCCCCACTTCTCCAGAACAGGTTCATTTTCCTAGCCAGGGGAAAGTACCGCCATTTGCCACATGGGTGAACCTCTGCATTTTGGAAAAGAACCTGGAGCTGCTCAGGCCAAAGTCACCAGGGTCTCTTCTCAGCCATTGGCAGTAGAAGCAGAAGTGATCAAGACTGTTTGCTCCTGGAAATGAAGGGCAAGATGGCTGCTAGGAGTTGCACTTCTGGAAAGTGAATTGTAATTGGAATACAGGTTGTGCTTGACTTCCAACCACTCGTTTAGGGACAGTTCAAAATTACCCCAGCACTCAAAACAGTGACTTACAATCAGGCCTTGCAATTACAACTGTTGCAGCATCCCCATTGTCTTGTGATCAAAATTCAGGTGCTTGGCAACTAGCATGCATTTATGACAATTGCAGCATCCTGGGGTCACCTGGTTGCAACCTTCCCAGCCAACTTCTAATAAGTAAAGTCAAGGGGGAGAAGACAGATTCACTTAATGACCCTATGATTCGTTTAACAACTACAGCGATTTGCTTATCAACCTTGGCAAAATAGGTCGTAAAAATCAGATGCAACTTATTTAAGAACTACCTGGCTTAACCATGGAAATTCTAAAATTCTACATTCTAAAATGTAGCAAGAAAACCTGAAAAGTAGCAAGAAATATACATGTATACATTGACATTCAGTGCAGATGACAAGACACCATCTTCTGCACTTGTGGGGGAGGGGGGAGGAAGATTGTATGCCCTCCCCCCGCTGAAACAGTTCTACTGCCCAAGTCTACCTCTGCCATTTTACTTTGCCTAAATCAGATTGGTGCCATGAATTTAAGGAGGTTATTTTCTGTGGCAAACAACTGCAACAATTATGGCTTTGGCTAGCCACAAAACTCTAACATGGCAATTTTAACAGCTGCCAGATACTGGTACCTCTGACACCAGACTTGTCTGATGGTTTTTGCTTCCCAAAGTGAAATCTTAAGAAGAGCTTTTGTGCATAAAAATACTTTATTATTCTTTCCACAATACCTTATAAGATATCATAGCAGATATATAGCAAACTAAGATTCACATTTGTATGTAGATTTGTCAGTTTATTCTTTAGGGAATAAAACTATCTGGTGGAGAAGAGATTTTGATCAGTAAATTGGTGTAAAAAGAAATAGCTCATCTTCAGTGCCATAACCCAGAACTGAATACCATCTCATTTCCCTGTGCCACATTAAAAATAACAAGGGGAACAATTGCTTCTACTTTGCTGTTAAGTGCTTTAGAAGAAGCACGTAGGATTTCTGAATAAGGATTATAAAGAATTTCTTCCTTTTTGTCAGAATATTCTTCAAGAGCCAGAAAAGATAGTAATTCCCATTAGGAAATATCCTATTAAGAATCAGCAATTTTTTTCCATCAGTGGTTTGTGTTCAATATCTTTCTGAGCCCACCAGAATCCAAGAAGTAAATATTTATTGAAACAGCGTGAATTTACTTATTGTAGGTAACAAGAAACTTGCTGAATCAAGAAAATGCCAAAATACACAATTGCCTGTAGGCAAATCAGAAATATATGAAAATCTATAAAGCTAGTGGGATTGTGGGAGTTTATTTTTTTTTCTATAGTACATACAGAGTTTATCTTTGTAAAGATAATTTTTCTGGCGTTTCCAGAAAGTGACCAAATTGAAATCTGCATAAGCCGGCCCCATGGGCAAAATTCTCATTGGATAGCATCCAGATTTTTGCTTACTCAGAAGTAAATCCTGTTCATCAAAGATTCTGATCAGCTTGTCCTTATTTTTAAAGCACGAAATTATTTGCTTCCTATTCAATACCTGTTGTATTTTTAAATTGCCCCTAATTGATTAATTGTTGGGTTGAGGGCTGAGAATGATGAGGAAGCATAGGTTGCAGTGAAGTTAACGGTGAGGAGGTCAAAAAAGTCAGGATGGTGACCATTCCATGCAACTAAAAGCCCGTTTCTTTTTTAGATGTGCTGCAACACACTTAAAATAAGGGTGATTCAAAACATGTAGTCACATCAACTATGCTGATATTTTTACCCTGACTCCCATCCCAGCTGCTATCCATGGATCTACTACCAGTAGCCATTTTTTCTTCAGATACACCTTCTTTAAAAATCTGAAGAAAGATGAAAATCAGTAAAAGTAAAATAATAAAACCAAAGCAGTCACGGCTGTCTGAGAGCGAGGTAAACCCATTAAGTATAAACTGGCTCTCACAAGGAAGAGGAACAATTTGGTGAAGGAAGATTTAGGGAAGACACATCAGCAGAACATTGTCTGGATTCTGCATTAAAGTAATGGGCAGATGGATTTGTCAAAATGAAATGGCTAATCTAAAAGCAATTGTCATCTCTGGGGGGGCTTCCTGAGGTATCCAGAGACCAAGATGTCACTTTTTTTCTTTACAGCCTGGTAAGTACAGCACTAAGTGATGGTCATGTCATCTGTATATAATTATCTGTGATTATCGTCAAGCAAAGAAACCTTCACTAGCGGAGCAAAATGGCCGTCATTCCTACTTAAGATTTTCAATTCAATTATGTTTCTGAGACTCAATTCCATTGCTGTTTTGGGTCATGGCAACTTGATTGACTTTACTGTGTGGCATTAGGTCAAGTATAAATGACCCTGCCAAAAAAGGGAAAGCCACAATGAGAAAGAATCATTATCACTGCCAGGAGGTAGTTTCAACAACTTCTCTAATCTCTTTAATAACTCACGGCAGGCAGTCTTAACAACTCTCCGCACATCTTGCCCTTTTTTTTCTCTTTTTTTTCTAAAGGGAGGGCTGAAGTGGCTGGCTGGTCTAGGCCCCAATATTGTCAAGTAGCAATTTCTTGTTGATTATTTACAGGCTTACCAAATCTTGCCCATGCAACATCAGAACAGCTATTGGGTTGCAGCAAAGTCTGGTTTACTGTATTGCTTGGCTGCCTCCTAGTGACTGTCTGGATTTTTGCAGCCTGGGTCTGAAAGCTTGAATCAATGGCATGAGAGAAGTGGCCCCCAAAAGCTTTGGGGATAGGCAAAACTCAATTGAAAATGGGGAAATGATTTGGGAATGAACCAGATGGGACCCCCCTTTTTTTTTCAAGTGAAGGCATCTTGCTTTCTTAAGGCATTTATACACATGCAGGGACATTTTGAAGAGTGGGCCTTGAATTAAATAGTGATGGTCTTGCTAGCAAGAGGTGGGAATATCCCAATTTACAACAGTTCATTTAGTGACCATGTGAAGTTACAGCAGCACTGAAAAAAAAAGTGACTTAAGACAATTTTTCACACTTACAACCATTGCAGCATCCCCACAGTCATGTAATCAAAATTTTGATGCTGGGCAACGGGTCCGTATTTATGATGGTTGCTGTGTCCCGGGGTCATATGACCACCTTTTGCAACCTTCTGACAAGCAAGGTCAATGGGGAAGCCAGATTCGCTCAACAACCGTGACACTAACTTAACAATTGCAGTGATTCACTTAACAACTGAGTCAAGAAAGGTTGCAAAATGGGGCAAAAATCACTTAACAACTGTCTTGCTTAGCAACAGAAATTTTGGGCTCAATTGTGGTTGTACGTCAAGGACTACTTGAATGCAGGTTTCCCAATCTAATCAAGGGCCAGGCATTGAGATTTCAGTGCAGTAGTTCTACAATGTTGTTGTTAGTTGCGAAGTCGTGTCTGACCCATCGCGACCCCATGGACAACGTTCCTCCAGGCCTTCCTGTTCTCTACCATCTTCTGGAGTCCATTTAAGCTCACCCCTACTGCTTCAGTGACTCCGTCCAGCCACCTCATTCTCTGTCATCCCTTTCTTCTATCGCCCTCAATCTTTCCCAGCATTAGGCTCTTCTCCAGTGAGTCCTTTCTTCTCATTAGGTGGCCAAAGTACTTGAGTTTCAAGTTCAGGATCTGGCCTTCTAAAGAGCAGTCAGGGTTGATCTCTTCTAGTTCTACAGTAGCAACTAGGATTTATTCAGCAAAGCTAAACACAGCCCTTCCTTATCTTGCTTTCTCTCTTACCAAAAGACAATCCCAGCTACTGCAATGTGCAACGGACTTTGTTCTGCCTTGCGTAAAGTTCTTTCTTTCAGAAGCATCGTGTGAGACAGCAAAAGAGGTCAAAAAGTTTACCTTCATTACTCTAGCCTAGGGGTAGGCAACCTTGGCTCTTTTATGACTCGTGGACTTCAACTCCCAGAATCCACAAGTCATAAAAGAGCCAAGGTTGCCTACCCCTACTCTAGCCTCTGAGAATTTGAAAAAAGAAAAACCCTCCCATTTAAAGCATTCTCATTTTAATTTTATTTTGTGTAAATATAGCATAAATGCGATCAAAAAGACAATCCTAAGGATGCAAATGGGAAGGAAGATCGGGCTTAAAAAAAAAAAAAAAAGTTTAAGAGAAAGTAGTAACAAAGTGCCAGTGCAGCAAATATAAAAGCAGGATCCAACATAAAGCAATAAACAGCTAACCTGGAGTATTACTATTTTCCCCTTGCAATATTTTATCTCTTTTAACAGCTATTGCATAAATACTATAAACTCAAAATCTGCAGTCTGAAAGAATATAACAACGGCTGAAAAATAAGGAGCTAAAGCAAACCCTTCGAAGTAGAAGAAAATGGCAACAGAAGAAAAGAAATATTAGCTGACCTTTTTTAAAAAATATCCCCGATCACTTTTCAACCTTTTTTTTTTTTTTTTTTAGGAAGCAGGGCGTATTTGAATAGTCTTTCCCAATCATCTGATGGACCTAATTGGGTACTTGGAGAAGGTCCCAGAAATTTGGGCTATTGGAAGCAGCCAGAGGCGGTGGGGATCCTGTGATCTCTTTCCATGTGCAGTTCCTTTTGTTTTGTTTCGTTGGCTTCATTAGTAACCATGTTACTAATTTAACTGCAGTGATTCACTTAACAACTGTGTCAAGAAAGGTTGTAAAATGAGACAAAATTCACTTAACACCCATTGCTTAGCAATGAAAATTTGGGGCTCAAGGATAAGACTAACTAAACTTACTGATGTGTTCACTGTCTCTGGATCCCCCCCCCCCCAAAAAAAAATATGACTAGCTTATGGCCATTGCCTGATACTTAGCAAGTTATTTTTAAATTTGCATAAATTGTGTCAGTGGACCTTCAAGTGGACCTTTAAAACGAACTTCTTTGAAATATAATGGTTCCAACCTTTTTTTCAAGAGATATTAATAAACCTATTGTCTCCCCTTCCTCCTAACTCTTCGCAAAATTCCTTGAACCCTTACTGAATTCTCATCTGTTTCAATTATTAAATCCATAAATCATGATTTTTTCTTTCTTTTAGCAAAAAGTGCATAAAAGATTCCCATTTTTCCCATTCCTCCATGGTGACAACTTCAATACACCTCCATAAATTTAGTACTTCCCCCCCTTTTTTTCTTTTCAGTTTCTTGCACCTCTTTCTTTCTTCTTCTTTTTTTTCTTTTCTATTTCTTTAGATCTGTCTTTTACTCTGTGCAAAACCTTCAGTAGATATAAACAAAACAACCTGCTTTGAAACTTGAACTAAATAATATATAAATGCATGTAGCATCCAGCTCATCTGAACATCTCAGTGATATTTTGTATGTGCATTGTATTTGGATAGTTAGGCAGACTGCTGTGATGCAAGTTAACACATTGTTGTCCCTGAAAATCATATGCAGGATTCATACATTCAAGTACTGTAAGGTTCTCTGAATGTTGAACTTTAATATGACTCTCTGCCAGGAAATAAAACTCCCCTTTTTTTTTATAACAGGTGGTGGTACTAGATTGCCCCACGGGACATGTTCATGGAATGGTTCCCACTAAGACTGAAGGAAATTGGAAGTGAAGATGTTGAAGGACAAAGTAGCAATAGCAATAGCCCTTGGACTTATATACCGCTTCACAGTGCTTTACAGCCCTCTCTAAGCGGTTTACAGAGTCCGCATATTGCTCCCAACAATCTTGTTCCTCATTTTTACCGACCTCCAAAGGATGGAAGGCTGAGTCAACCTTGAGCCAATGAGGATCAAACTCCTGGCTGTGGGCAGAGTTAACCTGCAATAGTGCTTTCTAACCACTGCACCACAAGGTAAATGCAAGGATACACCCCAAGCAGGGATTTAGGTTTATTTTTCTTCTTTAAAAATATTGGTGCTTAACAAGCTCTCAACCCTATTCTGCAAATTTGAAATTAATACTGCAGAGATCCATTGTGGTTGTTCACACAATTTAATTCCTTGGGTGGGGGGAAAAAGAATACAGCCAAAGACAAACAGCTACTGCTTCTCCTGTGCTATAAGTTACTCATACATATTAGAGAAAAACAGGATACAAATGGAGGCAGAATGGTTTTCTATAAATATATTTGGCATGTAAACTAACCAAATCAACTATGATTTTGATATGCATTATTTTGTGCTCGTCTAGAAATAAACAATGCCGTGAAAAACAAATGAAGCCATTTCACAGTTGCCTTTCCTATCATAAAACACAGTACTGCAACAGATTTCTCTCTTAACAGCACAAGCTCACCAGATCCTAATGAATTTTGCTACTTGCTGCAGGTTTTTTTTTTTTTATTTGTTTCACCCTGCAAAAATATATTAACTATTCCTCAAGGGGATATCAGTTTTCCTGGCTCGAGGAGAAAGACGTTCTCACAAAGGATTTGCATATGAGCTGTAAAATGAGTTTTTATATATAAAACTATAAACAAATGTAAAAGGAAAACTCAATCTGTCTTGATAACAAACAGATCCAAACAGTGAGAGGATATATATAGAATGTTGAAGCAAAACTAACTCAGAGGTTCCCACACCAATTCATAGGCTTAAACAATAATTTTCCCAGCCAACCCCCCCCCCAACGTCTTATATCATCCATATCAACAATTCCACTTTGTTATAGGAACCGTCTGCTTCAAATCCACACCTGTTCTGGTATCCTTGACAAGGTTTCAGGCTCCCATGGTCTGCAGCTGAATCGAAGAACTTTCGTTTCTCCATCTATCCATTTGAAAGTAACACCTCCCCAGCTTTATCCAAAGGCAAGTTGAAGCACAGAGGCACATAGCTACCAAAATTTCCTCCTTGACATAGAAGCAGTTTAGAAACAGCTTGGGATGATCCTGCTTAAAGAAAGAAATAAGATGGTTTCACCATGAAGTATATTATTTATAGTAGCATTCATCCCATTTCTGAGGGCCATTTAGATTCTGTGTTCTTATCTTTAAGAATTACTCTTAATTTCATTGTTAGAGTATGGTATTAATTGAGCATAAATACATTCATTTCATTTACAACAGGGGTGGGAAACTATGGCCCCTTTATGAACTGTGGACTTCAACTCCCAGGAATTCTGGGAATTGAAGTCCACAGTTCATAAAGGGGCCTCACCCCTGATGTATAGTCTGACTTTTCTCTAAGGCACTCCAGTGGCTCCAGAGTACATTCCTCCTTCCCCATTATTTCTCCTCATCACAGTATGGTGAAGTAAGATAGGCCGAAAGACAGCAAATTTGTTGGTAAATGGGACCTTTTTCTTTTTGGGGAAATGTTTGGACAAAAAACACTGTCACATTACTGGTTCAATAATTATGGGAAGGGATCAATTTTTCAAAAAGTTCCAAGATAATATTTATTAGAAATTTGGAACAAACTAATTTTTTGAACATGATAGCTATTTATGTACTCTTTAGCTAAATGTTCATTCATTGCCAAGGTATCGTTAAAGAATATTAACGCAGAGACAGCTTGAAAATTTGTGAATAAGATTAAATGCTCAGACATCAAAGGCCCTATATAACAAAATGAAATTCAAAGTAGATGAAAATAAGGTTTTACAGTTAGGCAAGAAAAACCAACTGTAGAGGTACAGACTAGGTGAAACCTGGCTTAATACAAGTAACTGTGAGAGGAATCGTGGAGCCCTAGTGGACAATCACTTAAATATGAGTCAACAGTGTGCAGCAGCAGCAGCCAAAAAAGCCAATAGAGGGATAGTATCAAGATCCTGTGAAGTATTAGTACAGTTTTACAAAGACTTAGTAAAACCACACTTGGGATACTGTGTCCAGTTCTGATTACTACAATATAAAAAAGATGTTGAGACTTTGGAAAGGGTGCAGAGAAGAGCAACAAGAATGATTAGGGGGTTGGAAGCTAAAACGTATGAAGAACGGTTACAGGAATTGGATATGTCTAGTCTATTGAAAAGAAGGACTAAGGGTGACATGATAGCAGTGTTCCAATATCTGAGGGGCTCTTACAAAGAGGAGGGGGGGTCAAACTATTTTCCAAAGCACCAAAAGTCACGACAAGAAACAATAGATGGAAACTAACCAAGGAGAGAAGCAACCTAGAATTAAGGAGAAATTTCCTAATGGTGAGAGCAATCAATCAATGGAATATCTTGCCTTCAGAAGTTGTGGGTGCTCAATTACGAGAGGCTTTAAAAAAGAGACTGGACAACCATTTTCTGAAATGGTATACGGCCTCCTGCTCGAGCGGGCAGTTGGACTAGAAGACCTCCAAGGTCCCTTCCAATTATATTATTCTATTCTATGGAATCTATATTTGGTCTATAATCATATTTATATACATATTTTATACATTACTTTGATCCTTATAGATGCTACATCTCTCATCTGATAATGGTTGTAAAAAATAAAAATAAGGAGACATATTACTCGGCATTTATTTCTATTCAGCCCGATTGCTTAAAAAGGATAATACCAGACAATTTCATGAGACACTTTTTTATGATTTACAAAAAAGTCAGTCTTGCACATAGTTTTTGCAATTTGATTGTTTCAGATTTAAAGCACTTCCAGATGATCACCTCTTGCTGTTATTCAAGTACCGCTAATGCAGCGTAAAATGCAATCCAATTTGTATTGTAATGGCTACAGTTTTTCATTGGTATTCAAATTTTTAAGTTCCAGAGTGCCAGGATGTTTTCTGACTAAAATTGACTAGGTCCAGAGAATGAGGATGACAGCTCAACTCCACAAAACAAAACAAGAAATTATTACTATTATTTACTTCTTTAATACGTAGAGTAGTGATAGTGGAGGCCAAGTTGGTAAATCAATGACAAAGTGGTTATGGTGATAGAAATGATGAAAATTTGCATTATTTGCATCATCCTTATTCAAATATCACAAATCATAGTTAAATTTGGTCCTTGCATATAAGTCCATTGCACTGAACTCTGGAGAAAAAAAGGAGGGAACATAAAAAACATTCTTGCTTATTATTCCAGATGAATTCGTACTTTTGATTACAATGAAATTGAATCTATGAATCATGCCCTTTTGTATGGATTCTTCTGTGTTAATTGTAACTCCTATTTTAAGGGGCAACTCAGCTGCCAATCAAACAGCAGTGACCAATCAAGCAGCAGTGTTGGGCAGGTAGTAGCTCTGCCGCCAATAGGCCGTATGAAGAACAAGCTGAATAAATGGAGCCAAAGCCCAGGAATCAAATAAAGAGGCAAATTAAAAGATAGACAGCTCTGATGAAAAAGAGAAACCAGGAAAGGAGGGAGCAGATGAACAAATTTTAAAATAAGAAGCTTCTTTATCCTTTACTCAGAACTGGTATGAGGGAAAGATGGAGTAAATATTAGGAAGAGAAAAAGAAGAGTCAAGAAGCCTAACCCGGAACGAACAAACAAAAAAGATGACGAAACAGAAATAGAAAGCAGAAAAGATAGTTTGAGCTCTTTAGAATAAGGAGTATAGCTCTGTAGATAGTGACAATAGAGATATAAAGGAATTGAGATTACAGATCAGCAATAAACAAATATATTAGAGATGTAGAACAGAAAGATATGAGAATATGCTGAAATTCAACATTAAATAATCTAATGTAGATAAAGAGCTTATAGTAAATATGGTAGTTCAAATAGGAAATAGTTGTATTATTCACATTTATTTCTGAACTAGTTGAAAGCATTTATAATTTACAATTTTCTTGAGTTTTGGGGGAGGAAGGTTAGTAAATTTTCCTTTTTTAAAATAAAAGTCTCCACCCAGCCTCTGAAGAGAGATACAAAACCCCAACCAGTTCTTAAAATTTCCAGTGATTTGGGTCTATATTGGTTATTGGTGGTTCAAAAACAGAAACCACGACAAACCCGTGGGGAAATAATGAGATGACACAGAATAGGACAAAAACAAATCACACATGACCCTTCTAACCATGCCTATAAAAATAAATAAATAAATAAATTTGATATAATTACTAGGGTATACCTCTAAGAACGCTTAACCCAACAGCAATAACTTGTTCTCTCTGGGGGAAAAGCTAATTATGACAAATCAGTAGTTGCCAAAAGCGTATTTCAAATTTAGGCCAATTTGATAGTACCCAGAAATAGTCCCACAACAATCAATTCATTTTATTAATTTTGGTATGAGATATTCTGATGTATTAATGCATACCAACATACAATCTGCAAAGAGGATGGCTTTCTGCATTTTATCTTTCTGCATTAAACGTGATTCTTCCTTCCCTGCCTATTCATGCAGACTAAAGTTGCCAGGCCTAACTCGGAGATAACAAAGGATAATAGTGCCTACTGTTGTAATAAAAATGTCCATCTCCCTTAAGCATGGTCATAATGTAATAGGATGGGACAGACGTGAAATGGGACGTCTACTTCATCTCAAATGTAATGGCCCCTACTAGAATCATCTTAGACATAGTAACTTACCCTGAAGCAGCTAGTCCATCATCCCTAAGAAGATTTTCATCTGTTTCATATCTTATAAGGGCTGATTGGATTTGAAATCAAGTCTGTAGTAGAGCATATGTAAACAAGGTAGGAATGTCAACCTCCAGCTCAAACATCCAAATAAAGTCCAGGACTAGATGAAAACAATAAGGCATGTACAGTAGCTGCCAGGTTTTCACTCTTGACATGGGAAGCATAAAGAACATGGCTCCTGGAATTTTTTCCCATTCCTCCAGTGGTGGCCATTGTATGTCTTAATATTTTATTCTGTGCAATGAAGTAGTAGTAATATACATGATGCAAGTAGGTCTCAGGATGTATATATGCATTTTCATCCCAAGTACTGTTCCTATATGTTATGTGCAGTGGTGGGATTCAGATATGTGAACAACCAGTTCTCTGTGTGGATGCTGCTTCCAGAAGTCCATTCTGGGCCTGGGCAACAAAAAAATTAGCTACCAGTTCTACTGAACTGATGTGACCTGGCTGAATCCCACCACTGGTTATGTGTTTGTGGGCAACTCTTATCAGCACAGATGCTGTGCATACATTATGTGCTTCAAAGACTGATAAACCTGAGTGAATCAATATTGCATCTGTAAATGTCTGCTGTTTCTACCTCTATGTAGGTTTCTGCATAGGAATGCATTGGAAATAATGGGCAGGCTGTATAAACTCTGCTACTGATCACATGACCAGAAGAGGAGGGGCTTAGAATGAGTTAGCAACATTCTCAGCAGCTTTCCAATTGCCTCTCTTGAGATGGGGGGGGGGTTTAGAATTTTCTGGAATTGTTTTTTCCACACTCCCCAGCCTGATCCAACTTGTTTGCAAACTTGATGTTTTCTTTTGCCAGCTTCTATCTCCCTCTCCTACCGAATTTGATTCCTTTCTGTTCTGTTTTTGGAGAGTTATCCTGCTGACAGATAGAGACAGAGTTTCTTCACATAATTTCTTGCCAACTGTGGTGTTGGAAAGACTAAAAATAAAAGTGAAAAAGCAAAAACAGACTATTCTGCTTTCCTTTCTCGAGACCTGCAATGCACCAAAGCATTTGGCTAAGCATATATGTATTATTTATGTATTTAGAAAATGTATATACCACCCTAGTTATTTATTTAGAATGGATGATGATATACATTTTCTAAATAAAACAAATAAAATATACATGTGTGAGGGTTTCTTTTTTTAAAAAAAAAAATCTACAATGGGATCTGAACTTTATTCAGTCATAGCAGACTTTCCTACGGCATCTTCTTCACACCACTGCATGGCTATTACTTCAGAAGCAATTAGTTAAAAATACAAAAAAATTACCCATCCTTCTTGCATAATAGCTGGATGCCTGCAGGTTAGTATAATTTGTTTAACAAACACTGCAAATCCCAAAATTCCAGACGATATTCTCTTAACTTCACAATAAGAGCCGAGGTGGCACAACAGTTAGAGTGTAGTACTGCAGGCCACCTTAGCTGACTGTGTTCACCAGATCAGTGGTTCAAATCTCCATCCTTCCGGGGTAGGTAAAATGAGGACCCAGATTGTTGGGGGCAATGTGAATATATATATACATTGCTTACTAGTGTACACCGCTTAGAGAGTGCTTGCACTTAAAGCGGTATATAAGTCTCATAAATAAATAAATAATAAATAAATACAGATTAAATTTAGTAAAATCAAATAAGTTACTTTGAGCTACTTACTATTTACTCCTTGGCATTCAAGTAATTCACAAATGATCCTTTGCTTCTTCAAATACAAATGTACCCTTATTAGAGATTATTAAACTATACATCAAATTGCTTCAGCAAGAAGATACTGTAATGAGGGCTAGCAAATCTGTGTTGCAAAAATCCAGATGCCCAATAGAAGTGGAAGGAAGGAGTTATAGTTGTTTATATTTCTTTGCTGCCACCTTGTGGTAAACAGTATATTTACAATAAAGAACTATCAGCCTTTCCAATATATTACATTAAAAAGTACTTGGCTTGGTGGTGGTTTAGTACCTTAACCACAGTACTTAGAATATTGTGAAAATGCAAAAAAAAAAAAAAAAAAATAGATCAGTGGATAAGCTATTGTACAGATAGATGTGTCAAAAAACAAAATTGGTACTCTGGAAAAAAAAATACATGCTTTGTGTGTTTAAAAATAGGCATCAGTGTGGAAATATTACTTCCAATGACCTGAAGCTTGAGTACAATACAAATAGTGCCTACAAAAAACTGTATCGGTTTAGTGATCAGTGTTTGAGCCAATTATAGTTTCATACAGTAGCGGTGTCAACTTCTGTTTGTTGAAACTTATAATTTGACCAGAGATGCCTAGACATTTGGATAATAATATGAACACTCCTGAAACTATTTGGGGACATTGATTGTACTGCTCTCCAAACAAGGATTAAGGTGACCAGAACATCACTTCTCCAAATTTCTCTGAACATGAATCCTTCTGGATCATTTTAGTGTAGAAAATGATCCCTCTCTTGGGCTCAGCCTAATCATCTCCTGCATTTGCCCCCTCCCTCAGGCTCAGCCTAATCATCTCCTACATTTGCCCCCTCCCTCGGGCTCCGCCTAATCATCTCCTACATTTGACCCCTCCCTCGGGCTCCGCCTAATCATCTCCTACATTTGATCCCTCCCTCAGGCTCAGCCTAATCATCTCCTACATTTGACCCCTCCCTCGGGCTCAGCCTAATCATCTCCTACATTTGACCCCTCCCTCGGGCTCGGCCTAATCATCACCTACATTTGACCCCTCCCTCAGGCTTGGCCTAATCATCTCCTACATTTGACCCCTCCCTCGGGCTCACCCTAATCATCTCCTACATTTGACCCCTCCCTCAGGCTCACCCTAATCATCTCCTACATTCAGTATCCACAAAGGAAAGATGGGGGTTTGTGGAAATCAAAAACCCTGCTGCAACGAAAATGCTATAAATGGTTCCATAGTGGAGCATGGATTATGCTCAAGGACTCTCCCACCTGGAGAGCCCTTAAACATAATCCTAGACATATTGGAAATGGTCTTCGGTGAACTGATTAGCATTTAAATACACTGCATTAATTTTAATGCAATTGAGTCATTCAAAAACTGTACAATTTTGCACACACATACAGACAGATAGAGAAAGAGAGATTCTCCTCTTGTACCAACCCCCCTGCCCCATATCTTTTTACTACCATGTAGTGAATGCCTGATATATATTTTTTCCTTCCTCAATGTTCCAGCATGAGACAAGGCACAGAAGGCCCAACTTCAGAAAGGAAGATGTTAGCGATTAATACATTCTCATTTGTGGGCAGCCAAGGAGGGAACTTCTGAATGCTGGGCTAGAGGCTTTCATTTGCACATGTCCCTTAACACACAATACTTTGGTAATTATTATTAATATAATGTTGTCCAAAATGTACTCCATTCTTATATTCAACCTCAATACAGTTAACAGTTTTTATTATGTCAGTATCAAAACCAAAATTGTGATTGCGGGTTTGTGGTGGTTGCAGTCTTGAGTCTTGGGGCTATGACTATGGAAATTTATTGACTGGCTTCAACATATTCTTCTACCAATGGATCACTAAGCTGTAAGAAAAGGTGCCTATATTAAATACGTCTGTGTCTACATGCGTTATCGGGAATACCTGAGGGTGACAGGCATATACAGGGCTTACACTTTCTAAAATAAAAATTTTGGGTAAGGATGAGCAATCAGAAGAGGTGTTCAAGCAAAATTCTCCTGTAGTGAAGAAACCTTCAAATGAAGTAAGAAAGAATATGATTTCTCTTATCAGATGTCTTTGAACAGGCTTGCTAGGATAAAGCTGTGGTGGGGAGGGCTATAGGGTTGCAACCTTTTAACAATTTTTGGCCTTATTACCCAAATTTGAGTCTCCTTGTAGCGTAATGGACCTTACAGAAACCAAGACTCTCCAGAAATAACAGCCCAGGGTAAGTTCTATTGATATCATTTCATTATACGTTCCTTCGTTCTTCGTTAAGATCTGTTCCTTTGCCATGCAGGCCTAGAGGAGAAATTCATTTGAGTTTACCTGATTTGTACTGACTGCCTACAGAAAATAGCATGGAAGAATTACCACACCCCCACCAAAATTGGTGGAACAAGTCACTGTATATAAACTGAGAGCAAACCTCACCTCACTAGCGTGGAGGATGTTAACTAGTTGGGTAATGAAATGTTTGCAAGCTCAGAGAGCACCAAGGACCCCACAAGTGGCAGAAATTTAAGAGCCATGGAGAATTTTTCCTTGCAGAATCTTTAACTTTTGTTTGGTATATGAGAAAATGTGTGAAACTAAAATTAGCTGATTTGCATATCCTAATTGCAAACTTGCTTGAGAACCAGCAGCTAAGGAATGGCTGTTTGCATGCACAAGACTTTCTGCCATCTACATAAGAATCATTTTCTTCATGGCCCTTGAGATCTGAGACCCATCATATAATGAGTGGACTTCCTTGTGTTTGATTATTTTTTATGGTTTATCTCCAATTTATGTGTGATATTGTAACATTTTTCCCTACTTCACAAACATCTTGTTTTTAAAGCACCTTGCCTTCCATGGTAGAGAAAGAATTGTGCAGCAAGAACTAGACCTTGAACACAAATACAATTTGGTTGTTCAACAAAGTATCAAAATGTCGTAAGTCCCTTTTAAGCTAATCAGCTTTATTACAATGGACTAAGTAAACAAATTATGTCTGATATAATTCAAGCCTTCCCAGGAAAGGTCAAAGTAACAATTCATAACAAGAGCTAAATTCAATTTATGCTTAAAGAGCCAGCAGTGACATTTGCATGAATGGTGATATCCTAAATTATTTATGGTCGGGCTTTTTTCTTGGGATTTCCAAGCAAGAGTACAAAAATGTTAAAGGCAGTAGCATAGCAACAATGACAAAATAAGGAATAAAGTTAGGGATTAATTAAAATATGACATGGAAGTTAATAACCCTTGAACATACAGTATTAGAGCAAGGTGTTAATCATACTCAAGCTTGCATTATTTTTTGCCATCCTTCCCCAAAAGGGTTTTGGAACTAAAACTTGCTAAATTTTATAAGATAATTTAGCACTGCTCATTTTTGATGATAGAGATAAGTGTAATGGTTCTATTTTAATCCTGTTGCTAAGTGAGACAGTTGTTAAATGAGTTTTATCCCATTTTGTGACTTTTCTTGCCACAGCTAAGTGAATAAGTCTTCCTCATTGATTTTGCTTGTCAGAAGGTTGCAAAAGGTGATCACATGAACCTGGGACATTGCAACCATCATAAACATGAGTCAGTTGCCAAAGCATCTGAATTTTGATCACATGACTATGGGGATGCTGCAATGATCATAAGTTGAAAAACAGTCATAAGCCACTGTTTTCAATGCAGTTGTAACTTCAAACGGTCACTAAATGAACTGTAATAAATTGAACAGTACTTGTTTACTGCTCAGAATTGTGGATGAGAAGGCAGCCTAGAAGTGTAAATTATAAGCAACAAATAAAATGTGTTTTGTAAGTGAAGATTGTTTCTGCTTTTGCAAGAATTCTGTTTCTCTCCCCTCCCCCCCTTTAACCAGTTCCCCCAAGTTTTCACAAACGAGATAAATTAAAAAAACGCTTTGGGACAGCCCCAATTTGAACTATAAAATATCAGAATCCTGAACTAATCCTGTAATTATGCCAGGGAGTCTGGATTTCTCAGAATTCACCAAATTAGGGAATGATCTTTTTTTTTAATGGAACTGCATTTTTAAGCTGTTGAAGAATTTATCACTTTTGCAAAAAAAAATCTTTGGGTGAAATTTTCCTTCCCCATTTTAACAGTTACAGACAAGGTAAAACTTTGAGATGGACACAATTATTTCTAAACTGTGTTACTCATACTTGTCTTTTACCCTTGCTTGGTTTTATGGCATGAGTAGAAACCCTGGAGAGAAAATGGCAGCCTATCTGAATATCTTTCAGCTCCAGCAGGTATGTAATCCCAAAGAAATTTAATTTTGCATTAAATTTATTTTTGTAAATGCCCCGGTGTCTCTTCTTCCAAGAAATCTGTATTGTCACTGTACTTCATCTTTCTCCTTTTATTTATCCTATTTAAATGCTGTTAGACAGTTTCAAAGTAACTATACTCTATTTCAAAGTAATTATACTTTATTTGCCCAAATGAACCAATCAACTTTGTGATTGACTGTGAGACTCCTAAGTCCTGTTTTGGTGTTCTAATTAGCACACCTTATTGTAGTCCTGCATTTCATTGGCTTTGATTTTTATTAAATCTCTAGTGACAATTCTGTAAACCTTTCACCATTTAATACTGAGGTAAGAGACAAATATCTGTTTAACACTTATTTGAAGAACAAGGCTGTTGAGAGACTGAACAATATTCAATTAATATTCCATATTGATAAATGGATATGGAATCTATCCTGAATCCATTTTGTCATCCTTTAGCAAACCTGTACATAATTGCATTTGGTTTTAGGAAAAATAAATCTGAATTTATTTTGTTATAAATGTTTCATTCTTCCCAGCTTACAAAAGCAGCCCATCAGTCCTTATGACGATGGCTATGCTATCATTTATTTCACATCCCATCTGCCAAAGTAAGATATAACTTGTCATAGGCTTTAAAGGCTTATGAAAGAGACAAAGTTATTTCCCTTTTTCGCCTCCCTGCCCCTCCTCAGATTGTCACTGAGTTTGAAGAAAACACTAAGCTGTCAGGAATTATTGTCTTCCATATAGATCATGGAAATGATATGTTTTATACACTGCAAATGGAGCCACTTTTTCTTTTTCTCAGCCAGATTGTGGGAAAAAGAAAATGTCATAAAATTTGCCACCTAAGCCAGTAATTTCAAGTTTAGATACCGGTGGTGTGAAAGACCAGCACAACTCCATACAATTGCTGTGATCCAAACAGTATTTGATGAGATAATTTGGCCTTTCCCCATAGGTAGGGGAAGACTTTTGTAGACTATCGAGATAAGTATGGGTGATAAGTATATGTAAACACTGTACTGGGAGTGTTTACATATAAAAACTTAGATTTTTTTTTCTTAGATTTTTTTTTCTCCTAGAACTTTCTTAGATTTTTTTTTCTCCTAGAACTTTCCAGTTTTGGTTTCTTTTATGTTGGACCTTATTCTCAGAATAAGGGCCAACATAAATGAATCACACCATTAAGCAAATCCAGCTTAACCCCATTGATTTTTGCTTATTGGAAGCTGGCTAGGAAGACTGTGAATGGAGATCACACAACCCTGGGATGCTACAACCATCATATACATACCAAGTCCCTGAATTGGGATCACGTGGACCGTGGCGATGCTACAACGGTTGTAAGTGTGCGGATTGGTTGTAAGTCACTTTTTTTCAGTGCCATTGTAACTTCAATCAGTTGCTAAATGGATGATTGTACGTTGAGGGCTATCTTTATTGCAAAATGTGCTGTTGAGGAATGACAGTGGCATTGTGGCCCTTATCTTCAAGCTAACAGTAGATAAAAACACTTACAATAAACCCTAAAAAGTGGCACAGTGGTGGACATGTTGGACTAGGAGAGGGAAACCCAGGTTCTAATCGATCTTCAAGTTCCTCTTGTAGGTAGTTGCTATATACATTTGTTTGGTTAAAAAAATATATTGTCTTTACCTGTACAAGATTCCACACCTGCAGGTTTTACCACTTAAACACATAGATTAGATAGCTAGCGAGCGAGCGAGAGAGAGAGAGAGAGAGAGAGAGAGAGAGAGAGAGAGAGAAAGATAGAGATAGATAGATAGATAGATAGATAGATAGATAGATATATTAAAAATAACGCTAAAAATAGAAGACTGATTCCTGGGTGTGTACATATTAAAAGACAAAAAGGTGATCACCAGGAAATACAAACAATAAAGTTTTAATAAATAAAACCAAGCTTTCGATGGCCTAAAACTGTCATCATCGTCAGGGTATAAGGAGGTCGATGGGAGAGCTTGCTTATAAATGCAACAGCATCTACGCTCGGCTCCTGGACCTCATGATAGGTCCCGGCCGGCCATTTCTTGCCTCATCTACAAAGTCAATTGATTTGTCCTTGCATCCTTCGCTTACGTGTGTATTACCACCCACCTCCCCCTTTTTTGTGTTCGTAAATTAGGGAGGTGTCCCGTGTTTCCCCAGGTCGAGGTACACTACTCGTCCTTAAGTTGGTTCCTCTTCTCATACTCTTCGTGGCACTTTCCACCTTCACCCCTTTGATGTGTATCATAGCCATTTTCACTTTCCCTACGACGAGGTTTCACCCTAGGGATCCTGTATCCACTCTCGTTATCCAACATACGAATCCCCCCACTTTGGATGGCACCCCCGCTGCTATCGGTTTACCTACGAACCTGTCGGGAATATGTGCAAACTTGGAGGAGATGGCGATGATAGTGAGTGAATGGACGACAGCGCCTTTGAGACCTTTACTGCGCCGTCGCGCCTGCCCGAACCATCGGAATGGAATTACACCCCCAAAGGACGTGCAAGAAATAGGCACCCACAATCACTCCACCATAGGAGTAACAACCCGCTCCCAAAAAGCAGCACAACTTATACATGAGGGCGAAAGGGTTGTCAGTAGATCAGGAGTTACTCCGGACCTTATGAAGGGGGAGGAGAGGGATGCCGGTTAGATGGAACACCGAAAGGTATTTCCCTGAGAACATCTGTTGCTCCCGCGGCTGAACAACCAGATCCGCGTGTCGACTCATATGACGTGTTGGGGGCTGGTATGAGAGACGGGAAGGTGGAGAATGTCAGGGATGGGGGTTGTATGAATGTTGGAAGAATGAAAAGAAAAAAGTATGTTGGATAACGAGAGTGGATGCAGGATCCCTAGGCGAAACCTTGTCGTACGGAAAGTGAAAATGGCTACAATACACATCAAAGGGGTGAAGGTGGAAAGCGCCCTGAAGAGTATGAGAAGAGGAACCAACTTAAGGACGAGAAGTGTACCTCGATCTGGGGAAACATGGGACGCCCCCCTAATTTACGAACACAAAAAAGGGGGAGGTGGGTGGTAATACACATGTAAGCGAAGGATGCAAGGACAAATCAATTGACTTTGTAGATGAGGCAAGGATTGACCGGCGGGGACCTATTATGAGGTCCAGGCACCGAGCGCAGATGCTGTTGCATTTATAAGCAAGCTCTCCCATCGACCTGCTTATACCCTGATGATGATGGCAGTTTTAGGCCATCAAAAGCTTGGTTTTATTTATTAAAACTTTATTGTTTGTATTTCCCGGTGATCACCTTTTTGTATATATATAGCAAGAAATAAAATGATCACCAGGATAACAAAAGTATAAAATTTATTAAAAAAGCGCCTAGCTTTCGCCGTCACCTGCCGGCATCCTCAGGGCTAGTGCGCCAGGGAGTGAGAATCGCTTTTAAAGGTGTGTCAAAGTCTGCGCATGACTCCTCAGCCTCGTCATCGGGCCCAATTGGTATGACTGCGCACAAATGGTCTGTTCTTTCCTATTGATTTCAATTGCGTGTTTATCATCGTCCATCCTTCTTTCTCTTGGTCTTAAGGTGGGTGGGTGAATGTCTCTCTTATTATGGTGGTCCCTACGTTTTAATCTTTCCTCCCCGGGTTCGGATAGTAATAAACTTTCATGTTTGTTTTATAACCCTCCTTCGTCCCATTATTCTTCCTACGGCAAGTTTTTCCTTTGATTTCAACACTTTCACTCCCTATCTGGATGATCTTGTAAGTCCTTCCGAAGTGGATGCAAACCATCGGTGGTCTGGGGCTGGAGGGTAGATTGTTCAGTTGCAGGAAGAGGGGATGGTTCTCTAGCTGTCATTGCGTCTAGCTGCTTAGCGCATGCTACACAGTGTTTAGCCAGCCCGGGGGTGATGGTAGAATTGTGTTTTCGCTCGTCTCCCCTGGGTTCAGATGGCAATACACATCCCATCCCTGTCTTGCACTCCCCGTTCATCCTATGGCTCCTCTTACGGAGGGCCCCTCTCTTAGCTTCATCACTTCTGCAAACCCCGTCTGGGCGATCTCGTGAATCCCTCCGGGGTAGGTGTAATTTGCTGATGATCTGAAGTTGGGGGCTAGATTGTTCAACCATGGGCGGGGGAGGTGGTTCCTTGGTCTCCACTGCGCACAGCTGTCTTATACGCCCCCTGCTGCGGGTGATCGGTCCGGGGAGGGTAACAATAGGATCATGTTCCATTTGATCATCGCAGCGTCTCTCTTCGATTCGCCTCCTCCCTTTTACATATACATACATACATATGTAGGTCTTTGGTTATTCGGGTTTTCTCCTGCGTCAAATTGGAAGTTCTTGGCGACGTTTCGATGAAGTCTCATTCGCCATCTTCAGGCTGGTGTTTTCGGCTTCATGCTTCTAGGAGCAATGTGTGATCGTAGCTGTTTCTTCCTTTTCACTGCCAGTGAGGGTATGAACTGATTGGATAAGAGCTTGGCTGTGTTCTGATTGGATGGAGGTGTGTTCTGATTGGTTAGGAGCTTGGCTGTGCTCTGATTGGATGGGGGATTGGCTGTGCTCTGATTGGTTGGGGGAGTGTTTTGTTTGGGTGGGGGCTTTGTTGTGCTCAGGTTAATCTGAGTTGCAGGGGGGTGTGAGATGGTGAGCATTGCTATTGCTTGGCTTCACGTTCGTGGTCGTGCCTCATCTTCATGGTGAGTGTCAGTTTGCTTCATGTATGGATTGGAGGGGTTTAAAGTGGCTAATGATGCAGCTGTGGTCTGGCTTCTAGTTTGTGGTCATGCCTCATCATCGGTGTGGGTTTGGGTTTGCTTTTTGTGTGGACGTGTGGTGGTGACATCCTGTGTGGCTTTTGTTAGTGTGGGTCTGGTGTCATTCTTTGTGTAAGGGACTCATTTGTCAATAAGGGTGGGTTTCCAAATGGCTGGTAGGTGGGAGGTATCATCTCGTTTGTTCATACTGTGTGGGCGTTTTTCTATCTCGATGGCTTCTCTGATTATTCTGTTATTAAAGTGTTCAGTTTTGGCGATAGTTCTGGTCTTTTTAAAGTCAATTTCATGTCCTGTGATTTTAAGGTGTTGGACCAGGGAAGAAGTTTGTTCCTCTTTTTTGACTGAGTTCTTCTGTTCTTCAATGCATGTTCTTCAATTCTTCTTTTTACAATCTCTTTTGCCTTGCAGCCCCCCAACTAGTTAAGCAGGCTCAAGTCGCAACTGCAAAACATTTACAAATCCAAATTTCTTTTTCTGACAAAGAGTTAAAGAATTAAATTGGGAAACTAAGATGCCCATTTTGAGCTCATTCTGCTCTAGCTTGTAAAAAGTAGAACTGCAATATAGCAGTTAAAATGCCAAGGTGTAATCAATTAGACCAGTCTGTCTGAAAAACTTCCTGTATATACTCCCTTGACTCGGCTGGCAAAGAGGGGAGGAGAGCCTGTGGCTTGGTGGTTAAATCACTGCCTAGTATATAAACTGCCCAGGTTCGCATCCCATAAAGGGTGTGGCTAACTGAAGAGAGCAGAATGAGCTTGAAATGGCCATCTTATTCTCCCAATTTAATTCTTTAACTCTTTGTCAGAAAAAGAAATTCATCCGTGTAATTCCTAGCCATTTATGTACAGATTGGTACAGACTAGACCTTTGTCTTCAGGTCTTCTATGCCTACAGCTGCTTCCTATCATAATAAATGCACAGTGATTGCAAAAATAAAATAATCTCTTAAGCAGACAATACAGTAACTATCACTCAAAAAGTGAGTGGTAGAGTTAGGTTTTATGATATTTTTTTAGAGGCATAAATCTAGATTTAGAGGCTTTTGTTAACTACAGCATTATAATGGCCATTGCTCAAAACTGCAGTTTCTTGAGAAACACCATTTGCAAGAAAAACAAAAAATTCCAGAATTAATTTCGGACATATAATACCAGAGGGGCCTATTTGCAGAACTACTGCAACCAATTTTACAGAAATGCTAGTACAGTAGCATTTATTTGGTAGCATTAAAGATGCTTTGCCTGGAAATGAGGTTTATTAATAGATAATAAATGTTTTAAATAAGCCCCATGAACTGTGGCTTACTTGTTCCTGTTAGAATTTTTCAATACAAATAAATGTATCTTAAAGAGGAAGGAAGGAAGGAAGGAAGGAAGGAAGGAAGGAAGGAAGGAAGGAAGGAAGGAAGGAAGGAAGGAAGGAAGGAAGGAAGGAGCAATTCCATTTTCCCCCTAATAATTATGAAATCCAAAACATTTTTTGTAACTGAAGGGCTGCAGTTCATTCATATATTCAGAGGAACACTTATGAAGAGATTATGCTGACTGGCATGACCAGGAACCTCTGATATTTAATGGAAGACATAAACAGAACACTACTTGCTTAGCAGCTAAGAAGGAATATAAATACTTGTCCTTTGAAATCTCTTCAGATGACTTTTAATCATTTATTTGCGTATGTAGCACTCTGTAGTTTTGCAAAAGTCTGTCTTTGAGGTATGATGATGAAGATGAAGATGCATGTATGTGTGAGCAAGAACATTCAGAAACACAGAGACACTCAGGAATGAACTAATCCTTGTAATAAACCCAGTGCCAGTTCTGTGCTCCTAATGTATCACATATCCTAATAATACCAACTACAGCAGCAAGGGTTCATTCATCAGCTCAACTTTCAAAGTGATGTATATTGGGTTCTGGTAAAATGAGTTCTTGCTTTTTTAAGTCAGCACCTACATAAGCACAAGCACATTTGATTTCCAAAATGTCAGAATTCAGAAACCCATAGAAAAACACTTGGTTCTTCCAGGCTACATGGTCACTGACTTCTCATAACAAATTTTGCTGAACTGAAATTCATCTGCAAAATGGATTCCTTTAGGTTTAGGAATAATGGGCACTCCAAGTTTTGGTCTCCTGCTGAGGTTAAATGAATATAGGATTGCTAGAAAGAAAACATGATCCCAGTGGATGTATTGTGGATAAATCAGTCAATTGTGGTTTTGCAATGATTGGTTACCTCTTACAGTTTTAGTCTCCCTAAATTTGAAGTTAGAGGAGAGGAAACTCCCTATTGCCACTTGCATATCTTGGAATGATATTGTAGATGATTGATGCATCTGGTAAAAATCTTCTCTGGTCTATTAATGCTTATGTCATAATAATTCTGCAAACTTTAAGACGAAAGAATATCATTGTTAGTGCTGGTGGCATCCATGGAGTGTAGAGTTTAAAAAAGGGCAAATATGGAAGATATTACTTTGCAATGCTTACCTTGTACCTTTTTGTAACTACCAGAAGTACCTTTTTGTACCTTTTTGTAATTACCAGAAGTTTCTCCTTTGGGTTTTTGTTTTTGTGATATTTGTATAACAGACAAGCTAGACTATTTTTCTGCTATTTGAAGGAGGGGGTCTTCTCTTCACTGGAATGTTGCATAATCTCTTTCTTTTAGATCAGTGCTTCTCAACGTTTGTGTGACGGCGACCCCTGTCACACAAACGTTCTGCGCATGCGCGGTGCCGCACGCATGGGGGCGGGGCCCCAATGTGCAGTGCGCATGCGCGGCACCCCCATGCGCGACACGCATGCGCGACGCCCCCATGCGCGACGCGCGTGCACGGCGGCACCCCCACGTGCGATGCGCGTGCACAGCACCGCCCCCATGCGCGATGCGCGAGCGCGGCGGCGCCCCCGTGCGTGGCGCGCATGCACGGCGCCGCAGAAAATGGCGGATCGCCACCTTTGGCGACCCCCGAAAAATGGTCGATCGACCCCAAATGGGGTCGCGACCCATAGGTTGAGAACCGCTGTTTTAGATGTAGCAACATGTTTCTTTTACAAACATTGATTTCAAGGCAGCGGTTTTGATTTGCTGACTATCGTACAAAGAAAAATCAAACATGGGGTTTTCGGAAAGGAACACCCAAAATCCCATTAGTCAACAGATGAACTGTCACAACAATGCCATAAACTTAAATATTTAGGCATTTATTTGATAGATACTTTTAAAGACTCATAGAGACAGGAAATCATTTTATTCTTGTTGGAAGCAACGGCTATAAACTATAAATCTACACACGCATACATAGACAGCCTCTTGTTTATGAAGAAGTTGGGAGAGGTTTAGAGAAATGTACCACTTGGAAAGGGGAAAATAAAACTTTACAAACTTGTGCCAGAAAAAAAAAAGTGACCCAGTCTTAAAATTTTGGAGTAAGCTTACGTTGGGAGAAAATTCTGAATTCGAATCCAGACCAGATGATCCAAAGGAAAATGCAGTGCAAATTGCTTGAAGCAAAGCATAACATGCAGTACAGCAAGCAAAGATAGGCTTTGAAGTTACAAAATGTTTACCTTTATACCTTTCCTTGGTTTCTCCCAGGAACAGAGCTCATCTTCTAGCACAGTGTTTCTCAACCTTGACAATTTTAAGGCATGTGGACTTCAACTCCCAGAATTCCACAGCCAGCATTGCTGGCTGTGGAATTCTGGGAGTTGAAGTCCACATGCCTTAAAATTGTCAAGGTTGAGAAACACTGTTCTAGCAATTATTGGAAACTGTACTTAGCTGGATGGCCAAAAGGAGGCGCTTGGTGGCTAGGCACCCTGCTGAGCTTGTGAGGTTTTTCCACTTTTTTACCATATCAGCTGCTTCCTGCTTAATTAACATTGCAGCTAGAAGTGACAGTCACACAGAGGAAAAGATATTTTGTTTATTAATAAGTGGAATCTCCGGTATCCTAAAAGGAAGGCTTACCCGAATGGGCTTTCATCTATGACCAGTCTCAATTCTTTGTGTGTCCAGTTGTTGGTTTTGGGTGATGGGCCTGGGTCTCGGAGAACCTTATTGTGTGTGTAAAGGATTTCCATATCCTAACAGGCTTTCTAATGGTTTTGATTGAGTTGCTGATATTTGCCAATTTCTTAGTGAGAGATGCTTGGTCTGTTCAGAGCAAGTGTCAATATGGGCAAAAAAGCTTGTGGTCTTAAGGTTCACTGATAGTTCAGGGATGGTCTGGTTTGGAGATCAAAGGTGACATGTGGGTCCTGCCTTCCCACATTTTGTTGTTAGTTGTGAAGTTGTGTCTGACCCATCGCGACTCCATGAACAAAGTTTCTCCAGGCCTTCCTGTCCTCTACCATCTTCTTTCCACATTTATTTCATAGTAAGTTCATAGAATGGAATGGACTAGACTAGACTAGACTAGACTAGACTAGACTAGAATAGAATAGAATAGAATAGAATAGAATAGAATAGAATAGAATAGAATAGAATAGAATAGAATACTTTATTTGGCTAAGTCTGATTAGACGCAAAAGGAATTTGTCTCTGGCGCAGAAGCTCTCTGTGTATAGAGCAGCAGCTTTGCTTTGATATTTCAGTTTGGTGTAAAATGACTGCTGTCCATTAACACCTTTGGTGTCACCATCTAGAAATGTTACCAGTTTTAATTTCTTGCAGAGTAGTTTCATTCAGGAGATCTCAAAAGAGCCTTTAAATGGAACATTGATTAAGAGAGTATGGTCGTTGGTATAATAATAGTGCCAAGTTAAAGAAATATATATTCTTTTTTTCTCAGGTCACATAAGAAGGTTGGAGATGATAGGGATCTAAGGGGAATTTTGGGGGGATTCCTAAGCAAGTTTCTTCCTTTCCCCACACTTGGAGGCTTGGGTTTGAAGTGATCAGAACTTAGGACATTTTTTTTCATAGCCTGATGCATGTCATCATCAGACAGGTGCTGGAAGAATTACGTTTTCCAAGTGGCCTCTTTTCTTAATCCCCTCCCCATTTGTAAGGCTGAGGCCAAAATCTAAAGCTTTGTACTCTTTAGCCAAAAAGGAAAACTTTACCTTCATTTTGCCCCCATATCTATACTTGAAACTTAAGTCTTAAGAAGTACCTGTTTGCTTAGGTATCTGGGATATATTTATTGGGATGTCTAAGACTCTTATTTAGTTATATGTCATATTTTTAAACCACCCATCTCCCTTTTAGCCTACATGCAGAGCAGGCTCCAATTGGAGGCTACTCGCTATATACATTCAGAAGTGATTGGAAAAACAAAATATTGACTGCACTGGGAAAGAAATGTCATAGCTCATTACTTGTTCTTAAGAATCATTACAAATTATGATTTTGTGCTCATCAGAATCCTATAGATAGGACTTTTTTTCCCCAAAATGCAATTGTTCAGTCTTTTAATTCTGTGAAGCTCTTTACTCTTTAGAGCAACAATTCCTTTTTTTTTATGCACACTATTACATTATGTTTGAAAGCTTTGGAGGACCACTGTATAAATGAGATGTCGGAAATGTGAAGTCACCATGGCATACATAGCTGACAAGTGGCATTTAGGGAATTGACAACTGGCATCTAGAGGATATCAAAGTTAAACAAGAAAACACATTTATTAAAATTTCCCAAATTGTACAGGATTGTTAAACTCTAATGAAATAACTGTTTCTCCTTGAATTCTCAAGAATTTGTGATTTCCTTTGATTTGGCTATTTTTAAAAACATATTTTTAGGATAGCTTCGGCATCCAGGGAATCATCAGCAGTATCTTAATTGTAGTTCCTGGATTATGGATTGAGAAGCAATTTTAGAAGATATACAGGAGCCAGTTAATTTAGTAAGCTGTACTATAATAGAGTGCAGCCATCCTTCTTTGTGTTTCTTTGAGTTGTTTAGAAACTAGATAAAATGGCACCCATCAGGCGCAAAAAGTCAGGACCATTCGTAAGTTGCAGCATAGAAGATTTATTCAAGCCTATACATAAGAATCTAGTCAGCTAAAGTTCAGTGCTAAATTGGCACCAAATAAGGGACAATGGAATTCAGGAGGGGTTGGACTTCTAGTGCGCTTGTAGGTCAAAAGGATTCTAAGCTGATGACGGGCTTAACTCCACCACCCCCCAGCTCTGCCCACAGCACCTTTTTGACCCATCTAGCTCAACTGGGTTTGAAAGATACAATTTCATGAAGTCTGGTAACTTTTTTAGGAACCACAAAAGGCTGCTTGATTTGTCATTCCCAATTCTCCAAACCTCACTGCCCTCTCCTTGGACACACATGGCATTACTACAAGATACAGATCACTTTTTTAAAAAAAAAAGTCTAATATTTCTTTTAGTTGTTAAAAAAAAAGGTAAAGGTAATGGTTTCCCCTGCCTAGTCATGTCTGATTTTGGAGGGGGGACAGTGCTCATCTTCATTTCTTAGCCGAGGGAGTCAACTTTTTCCACACGTCCATGGTTATGTGGACAGCAAGACTATAGGCCGAGATGCACAGAATGCTATTTCCTTCCCAGCAAAGTGGTATTTATTTATCCATTCTCATTTGCATGCTTTCGAACTGCAAGGTGGACAGGAACTTGGGCAGGAGCTGGGGCAGGTAACGGAAGCTCACCCCTTGCATGGCACTTGAGTCTCAAATCCGGTCTGCCAGCTTTCCAGCTGACAAGCTCAGCACCTTTAACTGCTGAGCCATCATGTACTCTTTCAGCTGGAAAACTTAAATTTCAGTTATCTTCCTTTCGGCTAAATAAGGCAGCTTTGGGATTCAAATAAATTAAAGGAGAATTTGCTCCCAGTAATAGTTTATATTGAAATTATTGTTCCAAATTATTGTTTCAAATGCTTCCCTATGTTTATTTAGCGGTGTCCCAAAGGCAGCCATTTTGTCTCATTTGTTTGTTTGCTTTAATACCGTTAACACATTTTTCTTCATTTCCCCATTTTCCCTTTGCTACTTTGAGGCTCTCAAGGGAGCATTAAGATTGAGTATTAACTCAAACATCTTTAGAAACTGTTAGTTTGCTGATAATGAAAAGTTATCAGCTTAGGAGAAGCACCTGAGGAAAATAACAAACAAAATACGGAAATATTTTAAAACGGCTATAACATGAATCATTTATATATTATAGTTTGTATCTTGCCTTTATTCATTTTTTGGAAATAACTTAACGCAGAAAACATATCCAGCACACCTTGTTTCCCCTGTTTTGCCCATAACAACAACCCTGTGAGGTGGATTGGGCAGAGAGAAAGAGTGACTGGACCAAAGTCAAGTCTCCTAGCTGGCTTTCATGGCTAAGGTGGGACTTGAACTCAGGGTCTCCCATTTTCTAGTCGGGTGCCTTAACCACTAAACCAAACTGGTTCTTAATTTAAAAATGGCCACATCATGGCAAAAGGCTACACATCCTGAACAAACAAATTGGTGTCCCATTGCCATAGCTTGACACTGTCTGTTGCTACTTTTGCTGCCACTGCATCTCTTTTCCTTTCCTTCCAGATATTTCTGAAAGAGGACAAAAGAGTTGTGCCGAAGCAGACTAGAAGAAAAGTAGGAGGAAACATGGTGTAGTTTAACACAGTCTCTTCTTCTAAAATAAGGAATTCATCATGTCTATGCTGTACAGCATATGATCCAACCTATCTTCTTTTATGGTCTCAGTTCCTTCATAAATCAGTAAATATCTATCTCAATGACTTCGATTCTTCTAGGAAGGATCTCTTTAAATTCTGCTACTGACGTTCGGTGGAAACACTGACAGTTTTCCAGATTTATTCTTCCTTTCACTTAACATTCTGAATTTGTATCCATATCCATATTCCATTTTCTGATTTGAGATGCACATACAAACACAAACATAGCTTTAAATAAACAAAAGTAGTCCTCACTTAATATGCAGTTACTTAGCAATGTCTGAAGTTACAATGGACCTCCCTGAAGTTGTTTACGACCCAGTTCGAGAGTTCTGATGGCTGCACACACGCACACACCTACACACACACACACACATACACACAACCTACAGTCATGTGATCAGGTTTTGGTGGCTTGGGAACTGGCTCACATTTATGGCTATTTGCAGCATCCTATGGTCATGTGACCACAATTTTCAGCAGTTTTTTTTCTGATTTCCAGCATTTACTTCTGGATTCTGGCAAAAGAATAACCCTTGAAAAAAAAATGGGTATTTTTAAAAAAAAACTATGGTGTTTGCTTAACACACACACACACACACAAACACACACACACACACATCCCTAATGTAAATAACTTGTACCTTAATTTTCCTGCTAGATATATCTTTATAAAGAATTTTAAGTTGATAACTGTATTGCACTATTCCGAAAAACACAGAATTTAGACAAGATTTGTCTTCCAATCGGTAGATTAGTTTGGAAAATGCAAATTTGTTCAGTTCAATTAAAACCACAAATCAAACAAAATAATTCCCATTCCTATAGCTGGGTAATAGATGCATTCTGTTTTTCATGCATATTAATGAAAATTCATGTGCTGTAAGCCTAAAGCATCATGCAAACTGCCACTTTCATAGATCTAGTAAATTGGAAATCATCATTATAAATTATTTTTTAACGTACTATACATTCATCATATTCTTGTTCAAAGAAAATAGTTTAAAAGAAAAGTCACCAGGTGTCTGGCAGAACTATAAAATGAGTGTTAGGGCTACTGAGATATTCGTTTGATAATAGTTTTGTTTTTCCTTCCCTTTCTTTGTAATTTCTCTGTTTCCTTTTAGCCATTGAATAATTTCTGAGCTTTATATGTCATTCCTGCTTGCAAACCACCTCAAAATCAAAAGAACGTGCCATGACTAGAATTTTTTATTTATCTTCACATCCACCCAACAGGCATCTACTGTGTCTTTTGCTTCCACACCTTATTAAAAAAAAACTTTTGCAATTAGCTTGATTCTGGAGGGTTACATTTTACAATTTATTTTTAGAGCCACTTTGGTCTAGTGGTTAAGGCATAAAGCTAGAAAATTGGAGATTGTGAGTTCTAGGCATGAGAGCCGGCTGGACTAGTTATTCTCTCTCAGCCCAACCCATTTCATAGAATTGTTGTGTGGAAAATAAGAATATTAGTTCACCATCTTGAGATGTATAAAAATAATAAAGGTGAAATAAAAATAAATAGAGTTTTCCATTTTTGCTTTGAAAATTCAACTATACCAAATGACTTTGTTTTTGTTTTGTTTTGTTTTGTTCCAGTGAACATGAATAAGTTTGGAGAAACTTTAAAAATCTTTCTTAATGAAAAGCATGCTGTATTTAAGCTGGTTTCTACACATAGGAACAAAGTCTAAAGGAAAAAAGGAGTTATCTGCTTCTTTAAATAAATATAAGGAGAAGCCATCCTATTGATCTTCCTAGTATCAAAACAACTGCAAATGTGTATATTTCATTTTCTTAGTATAGTAGTACAATAGACATAGTAAACAAGGTAATTTGGAACAAGTCTGACTCATTATGAGCTTTTAATATCTGATATATGAAGGTGATTAAACAAAAGACAACAAATTAGAACACTTTATTACTGTACTGATTGTTTAATTTCTCTTTTAATATGCCACACTTGAAGAAATTTGATCCCCTCAATTTCTTAATATTAAAAGTTGAAAAATATAATGCACTTTCCACTGCAAAAAAAATAAAAGGAAGACAAGGCAAGGCTTATGAAAATGTTGAGGAAAATGTACCGCTAATTCACTTCATAAATCTCTCTTATTGAGGAATTCAATATCAACATCTCAACAAGAACAAATCTCATCATCTCAATACACATTGGACATTTTTTCACAAGTTTATTTTCCTTGGGATGAAGCTACACAAACCACACAATATAATATGACTTCTGATATTTTTTTTGTCAGGGACGTTGTTGGCAAAACAACAACAATAACAACAACAACAACAATAATAATAATAATAATAATAATAATAATAATAATGATAATGATAACCCCCAGTGAGGCACAACCTTGACGTGGTTGTGAGACTTGTGTACTCTGAGGAAGATGAGAGCTATGCCAGAGGTTCAACCATACTGGACAGGTCTCATTAGAGGAGTCAGACAAAGAGTGTCTCTCCCATAAAAAATATGGTGAGACGTAAATTTCAGAATGCCATTCCGGCTCGGATGTCACCCTGGTTAACAAGGTCCATGCTAGATATTGGAGTTCCTGGATATCCGGTGAAAAATGGGTTACAGGACTCAGGACTGTTGGCTGAGCAACCAGGGCCAGCAGCTGCAGAACTACTGGAAGAAAAGGTGTTTACCCGTCACAGATACACAGTGATGGAAAACAAAGAAATAATGATCTGTTACTACAGATCAAGTCCAACAAGAAGAGGATTTCTAAAACGAATGCACCAGTTCTGGAAAGAAAGAATCAGAAATGACAGAACAGAGACTAGCAGATCAACGCCAATTTATAATACGAAATAAAGTATTCACAGAAACAGAATTGAATGAACTGCAAAGGCTTACCCAGGGCAAAGAAATCAAAGCCTTACCAGAAGTAATTCAGAATGCAGTGGAAAACCAGGGGGAGTTGGCAGTGAAGGAATCCAGCAGAGATATACAACTGTTCTCATTTGGAAACCAGGCACCTCTTCCTCAGGAAGAACAAAACCCTCTAACTAAAGAAATAAAAGAATTGAAACAAAGAATAACTGAGCATCTAGAACAGCACAAAAACAACAGAATAAGGCTGCCTGCATTGAAGCGTGTTCCAAAGAAACAGCTAGCACAAGCATTAAAAGATGCAAATACTGCAATATCAAGTATAAGCACCAATTCACTGCAAGAAACAAACCAACTAATGTACAGCACAGCTGCAGTTATAACTAAATACCTGGGATGCAAAATCAACAAAGAAGAAAAACAAACAAACAGTGCACCAGAAAAATGGAAGGTTAGACTAGAAAATAAGATCAGCAAGTTAAGATCAATGCAAGCAAGCTAGAACAGATGAAAGAAAAGAAGCTGAAGAACAAGAAGACCAAAGAATACCTAATCAAGAAATACCACTTAGAAACAAGGAAGATCAAGGAAGCACTGGAAATAATAAAGCAACAAATAACAGCTATAGCCAGGAAAATCAGTAAATATGAAGCTCGAATTGCAAACTATAGGCAGAACCTCCAATTTTAATCCAATCAGAAACGTTTCTACCAATCCATCAATGGAGAAACTGCAAGGAATCAGTCAGTACCTGACAAGGAAGAAACAGTGCAGTTCTGGAAGCAGATATGGGATAACCCAAAGAAATACAACAAGGATGCGGCTTGGTTAAAAGAGGTGGATGCAAATAAAACAGAAGTTGAAATGAAAGAACTAGTAATAACAACAAAAATGGTAGAAAAAAGAGCAAGGAAAATCAAAAATTGGTCAGCACCAGGTGAAGATGAACTGCATGGGTTTTGGTTGAAACATCTAACTGTTATACACCCACTCATTGCCAAGCAGTTCAACAATATACTACAAGGAGGAGAAATTGAAAAGTGGCTAACAACTGGGAAAACCTACCTAATAATGAAAAAATCCAGCAAAAGGGGCAACACCAGGCAACTACAGGCCAATTACCTGCTTACCAACAACTTTCAAATTACTAACTGGTGTGGTAGCTGATGCAGTACAACAGCATCTAGTTGAAAACAATCTCTTTCCACCTGAGCAGAAGGGAAACCGCCCCAATAGCAGAGGAACAAAAGATCAACTCCTAATAGACAAAATGATCTTGGAAAACTGCAAGAAAAGGAAGACCAATCTGAATGTGGCATGGATTGACTACAAAAAGGCGTTTGACTGTCTGCCACATGACTGGATAATCAAGTGCCTAGAAATAACAGGAGTCAGTAGAAACATCAGAAAATTTGTGCAACGAATGATGGCACAATGGAAGACACAGTTGCAGATCAATGTTGAGAGACTGGGAGAAGTTAATATCAAGAGAGGAATATTTCAAGGAGATTCATTGTCACCATTACTATTTGTTATGGCACTGTTTCCTCTGTCAACAATACTGAATAACTCAGGACATGGCTATCAAACACCAAAAACATCTGCCAGACTATCCCATCTCCTGAAGCTGTAGGGAAAAAGATCATCTGAAATAGAATCGTTGCTCAACACTGTCCGTATATATAGCCAAGATATTGTAATGGAGTTTGGCTTGGACAAATGTGCCACACTTACTATCAAACAAGGAAAAATAGTGAAAACTGAAGGAATCAAGATGCCCCACGAAAATAACATTAAGAGTCTGGATGAGGAAGATTACTACAAATACTTGGGTATCCTTCAAGCTGAAAACATCAAGCACACTGAAGTCAAGAAAAAGATTAGAGGTGAATACATCAAGAGAGTGAAGAAGAGCTTAAAGTCCAAACTCAATGGAGGAAATACCATAAAGGCAATCAACACCTGCGCAATCCCAGTCATTAGGTACACAGCTGGAATAGTGGACTGGACTCAAGCAGAACTAAAAGCAATGGATAGGAAGACCAGAAAAATAATGACAATGAATCATGCCTTCATCCATGCAGTGACATTGACAGACTTTATCTACCAAGGCAAATAGGTGGGCGTGGAATGCTACAAGTACATCAGATGGTTGAAGAAGAAAAAAATGGCTTTGGAAGAATATCTGAAGAACAATGATGAAGATGCACTGAAATTAGTATATCAGGAAGACTTACTGACTACTGGAGAGACCAAACTGGCCTACAAGAAAGACCAAATGAAGAACAGAATAGAGGCATGGGAAGACAAAGCACTACATGGCCAATACATTAAAAAATAGCTGGGAAAGCAGATAATAACAATACCTGGCAATGGCTAAGAGCAGGAAAATTGAAGAAAGAGACCGAGGGACTAATTCTGGCTGCACAAGACCAAGCCTTAATGACAAATGCATACAAAGTCAAAATTGAGAAGACATCAACAGACAGTAAGTGCCGCCTATGCAAAGAAGCTGAAGAAACAGTGGACCACTTGGTAAGCTGTTGCAAAAAGATTGCACAGACTGACTACAAGCAGCGGCATGACAAAGTAGCAACAATGGTGCATTGGAAGATCTGCAAAAAATATCATTTGCCTGTAAGCAAAAACTGGTGGGATCATAAAATAGAGAAACTCATAGAAAATGATAAAATTAAACTGCTCTGGGACTTCAGAATTCAACAGACAAGCACCTGCAACATAACACCCCAGACTTAACAATTGTCGATAAGAAAGACAAAAAAGTCTGGATAGTGGACGTGGCAGTGCCTGGAGACAGCAGAATAGACGAGAAAGAAATGGAGAAGATAACAAAATACAAAGACCTACAAATAGAAATAGAAAGACTGTGGCAAAAGCAAGCAAGGGTAGTACCAATAGTAATAGGCTCCTTGGGTGCAATCCCAAAACAACTGGAGCACTACTTCAACACCATTGGCATTGATAAATTCGCTATTAGTCAATTGCAAAAGGCAGCCTTACTAGGAACTGTTTCCATCTTGCGACGATATCTGTAATACCATCAAACATCCACATCTGCCTAGCCCAGGTCCTTGGTAAGGACTCGATAGGTAGTCAAAATGCCAAATCCAGTCTGAACATCTGGCTGACTGTGCGATGATCCATCATCATCATCATCATCATCATCATCATCATCAAGTTGGAAGGGATCTTGGAGGTCATCAAGTCCAATCCCCTGCTCAGGCAGGTAACCCTATACCATTTTGGACAAATGGCTGTCCAGTCTCTTCTTAAAAACTTCCAGTGTTGGAGCATTCACCGCTTCTGGAGGCAGGTTGTTCCACTGTTTAATTGTTCTAATTATCAGGAAGTTTCTCCTTAGCTCTAGGTTGCTTCTCCCCTTGATTAGTTTCCATCCATTGCTTCTTGTCCTGCCTTCAGGTGCTTTGGAAAATAGCTTGACTCCCTCTTCTCTGTGGCAGCCCCTGAGATATTGGAACACTGCTATCATGTCCCCCCTCATCCTTCTCTTCATTAAACTAGACATACCCATCAAGTTTTCCTTATCTGTTTTAACTTCCAGTCCCCTAATCATCTTTGTTGCTCTTCTCTGTACTCTTTCTAGAGTCTCAACATTTTTTTTTACATCATGGTGACCAAAACTGGATGCAGTATTCCAAGTGTGGCCTTACCAAGGCATTGTAGAGTGGTATTAATACTTTGTGTGATCTTGATTCTATCCCTCTGTTAATGCAGCCTAGCACTGTGTTGGCTTTTTTGGCAGCTGCAGCACACTGCTGGCTCATATTTAAATGATTGTCCACTAGGACTCCGAGATCCCTCTCACAGTAACTACTATTGAGCAAGGTACCCCCTATACTATACCTATACATTTGGTTTTTCTTGCCTAAATGTAGAACCTTACTTTTTTCACCATTGAATTTCATTTTGTTAGATAGCGCCCAGTGTTCAAGTCTGTCCAGATCCTCCTGTATCCCAAGCCTGTCTTCTGGAGTGTTGGCTATTCCTGCCAGCTTGGTGTTGTCTGCAAATTTGATGAGTTCCTCATCTATCCCCTCATCCAAATCATTGATGATTTGTTGACTTCAACCGTTGTGCAAGTGCAGCTGATTGGACAAATCCTTCATACAAACATGCTGCTTAGAGAGAGAACTAGGAGCTTGTGTACATAGAACTTTTTTTTTCCAAGTATAGCATTCAAGTATAGCATTATTTTGGGTCCAAAGGGACATACAGGTTGCCTATTGGCACTTATACAGAGCCAGCTACACACAAATAGCCGAATAACTGTGTTACATTCACCAAAACCCATCATTTCTCATCTTCTTCAAATGATACTACTGTGATTCAATTGACCATTCATTTTGTAAGACTACATGGATGGCTTACCGACTTACTCACTTGTGAATAAATGGAACTGCACACCTCACCTGATCCTTAAGTCTGCCACACGATGGATGTTTTGTTGGTGCGTCTTACTTCTTTACTTACACTGTCCGTCATATTTTCAAATAACAGTTTTTTCTCTCTCTACCATTGCCCCAGTTTTATTTTTGTTTTATTCTGAAACAGAGCCATCCTTAATGAAGAACAGAAGGGAGAAAATGAGCCTCTGCCATTTCCAAACCTTTAAAATGTTATGACTTTATCTAGCTGGAGGATACCATTTAGATTAGTGTTTCTTAATCTTGCCAACTTTAAGTGTGGACTTCAACTCCCATAATTACCTAACCACCATGATCTCAATTGAGATCAAAATGGCTGAACAGATTAGTACTTAAATGTGAAACCATCAGGAAATCCCTGGGCTGAGCCTAGACAGGGAAATTAGAAAAAAACTTTCTTGACAAACTACAGTGAGAACAATTAATTAATGGAACAGCTTGCCTTCAGAAGTTGTAGTTGCTCCTTCACTGGAGGTTTTCAAGAAGAGACTGGACAGTCATTTGTCCAGAATATTAATGAATCTCCTGCTTTTAGCAGAGGGTTGGACTAGAAGACCTCCAAGGTCCCTTCCAATTCTGCAATTCTGTAACATTTCTGTCTTCTCCATGACAAACCATTTCTATCTTCTAGCTAAGAAAACTATAGGGAGATGTCTGTGAAATCATGAAGAGTTAAGCCTGATTTAAAGGAAAGTTTACTTTGCTGGCAGGACCTTCTGGTGATTTGTTTTTTGTTTGTGTGTTTGTTTGTTTTTTGCTTATGCCAGTTTTATGCAGATGTAGACAGATGTTCCCAACCGGTGACCGTAAAATCATTTCAAATCTTCCTGCCAGCAGGAATTCCACTAGAAGATTTAAACCTGAACAGGCTTTATGCACTGCAACTGTAGCCTTTGGGCTGAACATGTTTCTTTGCTGGCAAAGTGACTCTTGTTGCCAATCTTGTCAGCAGACTGACTTTTTTGAATCCTAAACTCAATCTGTATCTGTCACTCCTTTTTGATTGTGATTGCTTTGCATGTTGTCTTCCTTTAAAAGAAAAGAAAGCCATGCTGTGCTCTGATGTGCATGAATGATGCCTTTAAAAATAAGTGCAGAATTAAAATGCTATTTTATTAAACCCATAGCATGTGCTAATGACATTCAGAATTTCTTTTCAAGCACATTACTGTGCGCTAATGCACATTAAAGGGCAGTTAAGCTGATGTGCCTACAGAGCTGGAGATTTTACAAATGCAGAAATCCCCCCTGAAAACCTGTCTAGGCTTTTTCAGATTCCTTCCACAAAATGGCCAAAAAAAGAAAAAGAAAAGCTAGAGCTGTGAGAAAAGGAAAGATAAAATATTTGTAAACTCACTATCCTAGTTTGTTTGGATGTTAGTCAGGGTTTCTTCACCTGTGTCATGGAAGGGCACAAAATGACATCAAACCTGGACAATGAGAAATGTTTTCCATAAATGGATCCTTATAAAATATATGCAAAGAAGGCAAAGGCAGATCTGTACAAATCTATAACCCACTCAGACAAAAGCTCTGCAAACAGGAAGACACAATCAAACACAACCCCAGGCTTTAGAGCCATGGGTGCATAATAAAGACTCCTTTTAATTCAAGCTCTTTCCAGTTTGTGGCCACAAAAGTAGAAAATATCTGCTTTGGGAAGGAAGTCACTTTGTCATGACTATGACATCATGACACATATCCAAGCACAGCTATGCTTTTTTCAACAACTTTTCTGAATATGCATTCCCATCAAACCCCAGTGTATAAGCTAGTGTGGATATTTAATTCTTAATATTTTAAGAATGGAACAATGTATACTAGTGTTCCTATATGCCCACTATTATGTTTTTCATTCTTTCAAGGATGTTTATTTCAGATGTGACATGCGCTGTAATTCAGCATTGCCACCCAATTCATCTTTCTTTTTTAAAAAAAATGGCTCAAATACATGTAAACATGCAATCACACATGGAATTTTGGAATCATTGTATATGCAACTGAATAATTGTACATGCAATACTAACTAAATTTGATCTAGGAATGAATGGATATGAATATGGTTAGTTATATTTATGTGTTTGTACAATCAAGGACAGAAACGGGCGTCTCATACTTTTCAGAAGGTTGTAGAACAGCAGATTCATCTAAAAAGTTAGATTTTTTTCCTTAACAGGATGAGATTTCACTTTAGATTATATTTATTATAGGGGATTGGACTAGAAGACCTCCAAGGTCCCTTCCAATTCTGTTATTCTGTTATTTCTTCTCCTTGTTTTAACATTTTTTTTAAAAGTAAGCCTAACTGAGAGAGATTGGTGCAGAGATTAAGGCATTAGTCTAGAAGCCAGGAGATTTTAAGTTCTAGCTGTGCCCTAAGCATGATGCCAGCTAGTTGGATGACCTTGAGCTAGTCACTTTCTCTCTTAGCTCTATGAAGACAGCAAGGGCAAATCATGTCCAAAAATCTGTGCCAAGAAAACTGCAGATAACTGATTCAAAAACACACACAAAAGAGCCAAACGAAACTAGCATAATTTCAGTCTGGTATCTAAGTTCTAAGTCACTCTGGAGATGAATTAGGCAATTCTCTGAAATATCTCAAGCTCTCTGTGCAGGTGAAGTTGAAGCGATCTATGCACCGAAGCATTTGACAGAAGTACAGTGTGCCATTCATGTAGGAAAGCCCGCATGTTCAGTTTTAGCTAGTTCAGTGAGAGCAGCTGACCCAGTACCAATCTAAGAACAAAGTATAATATCACAAAAGACACATTGCCCTTTCATCTCAGCCATATTGACAGTTGGTCAGTTCACCCTACCAAGGAGAATGCAGTTAATTCATTTGAACAGGTTATGTTTGAGTGGATGCCAAAGCGTTGAAGCATTTGTGAACAGGGAATATTGAAACATGTGAGAACTCAGGGTAAAAGGCAGTGCTCCTAATGTTGAGATAAAACACTAATGTTATAATGTCTGCACTGAATTCAGAATCCATGTCCCTATATGACTGTTAGATAGGGACTTTATATATTAATGGACAACCACAGCATTCCAACAAAAGAAGAATCTACATTATAAAATCCAGATAAAGAGAGAAGAACAATGTATCAGACCCATACTGAGAAACAATTTATGATGGCACACAATCAATTAATCATCAAGCACACAAGACAGGAGGAGAACAGTGGCATTTCAGTTTTGTTCCAGAGATGTGGACTGGCTTTAAGAGACCAGTTAAAGAAGACTTATGTTATGAATTTGTTCTTCAGGACACACTTATTTCATCTAGCATGACTGTAGAGGAAAGGTTTCCACACAGTAGACATACAGACCAGTTACAAGTACCTCAGTATCCCACATTCAGTACCTCAGTACCTCAGTATCCCACAGTACAAGTACCTCAGTATCCCACAATCAGGCGCGAACCATGAGGAGGAGGCAAGGAAGACATTTATGTCCAAGTGCCACTAAACAATAAGAAAGGTCTTGAAGAGTCAGTTCAATGGGAAGAAAAAGATCCATGCCATCAACACGTATGCCCTGCCAGTCATCAGTAACTTGCCAGTGTGGTGAGCTGGCCAAAACAGGACATGGAGCTGCCAATGTGGAGACTCAGAAGCTCCTCACAATGTACAGATGCTTCTATCTCAAGTCCATCTCTGAAAGACTGTATACTAGCTGGAAAGGTGATGGGTGGAATCTGGTAAGTGTCAAAGCCCTATCCTGAACTAAACTCAAAGTATCCAGGAGTAGTACCAAGACCTGAAGGAAGAACTAGAGAGGATGGGGAAAGTAAGCTGGGAGAGTGGCCCAACAGATCCCAGGAAAAAAAATCAGAGCACTCTGTCCAAAAGAGTGCAGTGCTAGGAACACCTAAGATATTGTGCAGAATCTTCAAATTCCCAGGTCTCTGGTAGAGGATCAGAGATTGAGAAAGAAACCACCTATGTGGGTAAAAAAGGAATTTATATAGATATCACTATAAAGGTAGTCATTAACTTACAACAGTTCATTTGGTGACCATTCAAAGTTAGAATGGCATTGAGAAAAGTGACTTATGACCATTTTCCACACTTATGACCGTTGAGGCATCCCGATGGTCATGTGATCAAAATTCAAATGCTTGGCAACTGGTTCATATTTATGACTGTTGCAATGTACTGGGGTCATGTGGTCCACCTTTTGCAACCTTCTGTCAAGAAAGACAATGGGGAAGCCAGATTCACTTAACAACAGTTCGACTAATTTAACAAACTACACATTCACTTAACAACTGTGCCAAGAAAATGGGGCAAATTCACTTAACAAATGTTTCACTTAGCAACAGAAATGTTGGGCTCAATTGTGGTTGTAAGTCAAGGACTACCTGTATATGTATGTGTATGTCTATGTCTATGTGTATATGTGTATGTATATGTATATGTATATGTACTGTGCAAAAGTCTTAAGCCACCATCCATTTTGTTGTTTTAGCAAAGTTTGAATAACCATCCATAATTATTTTTTGGTGCTGAATACCACATCTTGAATATCCAGTTTGCTTGTTGATTTCCCTTTGAGAGTGGCCACGTGTGATTTTATGTCTGTCACATTCTTTGCCGTTTTGACTGGAATGATGTGAATGAAAGTTGATCTTACTAGCAAGCTTCCAGTGAATTACACTTACACAACATGTGTATGTATTGTATGCAGTGCTCAAGCAATCATGTTGGCATGACGTAGTAAGACACATACAGGAGTTAGCAATGACAGTATTTAGGGTCCTTTTCCATTTAGGTTTACGGGAGCCATGTGTCTGCTGTTGCTCCACTATAAGGGGAGGTGTCACTAAATACTTGTATCCTTAACCTATGGAAGCTATTTTTTCAGCATTTTCCTGGTTTTGAATACTGCATACAAATTTTCTGGCTACATTCTAATAAGGAGACTGAGATATAATTATATATGGTCATTGGACCATTGCTATAAAAACAAATCTAATAGTGGCCTAAGCCTTTTGCTCAATACTCTTTCTCGTTCTCTCTCTCTCTCTCTCTCTCTCTCTCTCTCTCTCTCTCTCTCTCTCTCTCTCTCTCTGTGTGTGTATGTGTGTGTGTGTGTGTGTGTGTCAGAGTTATTGAATGAATGGAGTAAAAAAAAACAGTAACTACACAATTTTAAAAGATATATATTTGGGAAGTAGTTCAAGCAATTAATGGGCAGTTTGCTGATTCCAGAACTTATGAAAAATGGTTATGCAGAATGTGCTCATATGGGAGGTAGAAAAATAAGTCCCCTAGTTATCTACTGGTAATCTGGACAGTTATACAATGAAGCAATTAACACAAGCTGGCACCAAAAAAGTCCCTGGCTGTGAAGTTTCATTGAATAAAAATTTCCACATTAATTCTATCCTTTCCAGAAACAGTGCTGAGAGTACATGAAAACTCTCACCGTGGGAAAACTCGGAGTGAAAGCTGGCACAGGATTCCGGCAATGAAAAAATAACCATGACTAATGGGCCACAGAAACCCTTCAAAATTAGGGAGAAAGAGCTGCCCATATTGATGAGAAAGGTACATGGAAATGCTTTGAGTACCATTTAGGAGTGCTGAGTGTGCTGTGCACCCATGACTTGGACTAAATTAGGAGACTGGGAGTTCTAGTCCTACCTTAGGCACAAAGTAAGCTGGCTGACCTGAAGGCAGAACAACAAAGAATGGATGGAAACTAATCAAGGAGAGAAGCAATGTAGAACTAAGGAGAAATTTCCTGACAGAACAATTAATCAGTGGAACCGCTTGCCTCCAAATGTTGTGGGTGCTCCAACCCTGGACATTTTTAAGAAGAGATTGGACAACCATTTGTTTGAAATAGTATAGGGCTGTGGTGGCAAACCTATGGCACGGGTGCCACAGGTCGCACACAGAGCCCTCTCTGTGGGCACGGGTGCTGTCGCCCCAGTCCTAGGCCTTCAGCTGGGTTTTATAAAACATTTTCACTTTAGGCCTCCACTCCTGTGTGCAAAAAAAAAAAAAAAGGTTCAATCAATCAATCAATTTCAACTTCTTGCAGGAAAAAAAAAAGATCTTGCAAAGTTGGAATTGATTGATTGAACTTTTTAGTCCCGTTACCACCGCAGCCACGCCCATCCAATGGGCCACACCCACCCGGCACCCAACAATGCCTAAGTGGGTTTTGGGTTGCAGTTTAGGCACTCAGTCTCTAAAAGGTTCGCCATCACTGGTATAGGGTTTCCTGCCTGAGCAGGGGGTTGGACTGGAAGACCTCCAAGGTCCCTTCCAACTTTATTATTCTGAACTTAGGCCTGTCCCTCTCTCTTAATTCTAGGAAGCAAGCAATGACAAACCCAGTCATCCTGTAATCACCAGGGCATATCAAATGATTCTTTTATCTTTTTTAAATTTTTAAAAGTTTTTACAAAAAACAGAAAAGACAATAACAAAAAAACAAAACAACCCTCACCCAACCCCTCCCAAACCACCCCCTCCATCCCTCCCGAGCTTCCCAGAGCTGAATATAGGCTTAATTAAAATTTTAAAAATCCTAAAAAAAAGTTAAACAACTTATAAAATAATTAACAATAAGATATATATAACAAAAAAAACATAAGCATTAAAAAGAAAAAGTGCTTAAAAAAGAAGAAAAAAGAAAGAAGAAAAGAGATAAAAAAAAAGAAAAAAAAGTGCAATCTGTAAAATATCAAAGTTTATATACAAGTTATAAAAAGGCTAAATGATATTTTTTTATATCCAATTTGTATTGTGTGAAATTTATCCATTTTTCCCATACGGCAAAAAATTTCTCTTGCGATTGCTCCTTTAAGAAAGCCGAAATCTTTGCCATTTCTGTCAGATAAGAAACTTTAAAAAGCCACTCTTGCAAGGTAGGCAAAGATTCCTTCTTCCAATATTGCCCTACTAACAGCCTTGCGGCTGTAATCAAATTCAACATCAATATAACCTCCTTAGCATCACAATCAGTAACAATACCTAACAAAAACAATTGTGGAGTAAATTTTACCCTCTTTCTAAAAATTCTTTGAATATTTGGATGCTTGGCCACTGACTCATATTTATGAAGGCTGCAGTGTCCCAGGGTCATGGGATTGCCTTTTGCAGCCTTCTAACAAGCAAAAGTCAATGGGGAGGCCAGATTCCTTTAGCAACCAGATTACTAACTTAACAACTGCAGTAATTCACTTAACAATTGTGACAAGAAATGTTCTGAAATGGGGCAAAATCCACTTAACAAATGTTTGACTTAGCAACAAAAATCTGGGGCTCAGTTGTAATCGTAAGTCAAGGACTGTCTGTATTTGCTTTATTTCGATATGAGTTTCTGTTTGGTCCATATATTAAGTAGAATATTAGCATGCATGGAGTTGAAACACACACAAAAATGGAGAGTTCTCTGTACCTAAAGCATTGCCTCATTTCCTATTTAAATCAACAAGAAAGCTATTACCTACTGGTAGATAATTCCTTACATAGCTATGATATGTAATGAACAAAAATCTCAGTTCCAACCTGTCAAGAATTCTGTTACTTTCACTGTTACCCCAAATCTGCCAGAACTATTTTAAATCAGCCTTGTTTGCAAATAAGCAAACATTGACCTAGAATGAAAAATAAGCTTTCAAAAACATTCTTTTCCAAAGCTGATTCTGTTTAAGACCACTGCTCCTTTGTGTCCTGGGCCTCATAAATAAATAGACAATGTAGTTGTCTGAAAGCATTTGTACCTTTGTTAGAGGACTGAACACCACAGCAAGTGGAAAACAGTTTAACTCAAATGGGTCTTCAGCAGCTTTCTCTGGTCTGTTGCCTTCCAGAAACGCATCTCCAATTATAGTACCACGCATTTCAGCCAACATTGTTATTAGCTCTATGGGCCAGGGGTTCTGGGATTTATATTGCTAACACAGGTGGACGGCAGCAATTTCTTATATTTATCTGACAAATACATGGCAAATCTCTAGAGCCTATACATTCCTCCATCTCGGGATAATGAGTCATGGATAGTGAAGAAGTCATTTATATTCTGGAACAGCTACGGAAATATGTCAGCACAAACTTAATATTGGTTCCTTTTTTAAAACAACAAAAAAAATCAGCACAGCCTTCTTTACTGTCATCCAATTATCTTTTATTTGTTTATAATGTTATGGACTATTTTATTCATATATGGTACAAATGAGGAGCCATGTAAAATCTTTGCAAGTCCTCCAAAAGCAATTTACTAGATTGTCATCAAGGCTGACTGGGAACTCACAAAGTTATATTCCAACAATAACTGCAGGACATGAAAGTTGAGGAAGCCGGTTTGAAGTTTTGGTGTGGAAATTAGATACACAGGTTTCGGTGGCTTAATCCCACTCTGTTCTCTGCATAAGCACCCAATGGACAGAGGCAAAACAAGGTTAGGTGATTTCAGTTCAGCTTGTAGCTCTGATTATTTGAGAACTCACTCTTGCCTTGTGTCAACACAAATTGACACAAATTCGCACAGCCCTCAATTGCCAATGATTTGGGGGAGGGGATGATGGTATTCTTCTAGTGAAGGATGGATCTACCCACTTTCTGGCCATGCTGGATTAATTCCCTATATATGGGTTTATTCTATCTACTACATCAGGGGTTCCCAACCTGCGGGCTGCAGGACAGACCACTGGGCCGCAGTACAGGCGCTCAGCCCTTGACTTGTGCTAGCGCTGCAGCTGTGGAGCACAAAAACAGGATGCTGCACCATGGGGTGCAAAAACAGGCTGTCACTGTGCCTTGGGGTGCAAAAATGGGATGCCACTGCACCTCGGGGCATAAAAACAGGATGCCACCATGCCATGGGGTGCGGATACAGGCCACTGCCTTGCCGTGGGGCACAAAAACGGGCCACCGACATGCTGCAAGGTGAAAAAAAGAGATTTAGTTGTCTGTATCTTTTTGCTGCCATGTAAAGGTAGTCCTCAACTTACAACAGTTCATTCAGTGACCATTCAAAGTTACAATGGCACGGAAAAATAATGACTTATGGCCGCTTTTCACACTTACAACCGCTGCAGAATCCCCTGGGTTATGTGATCAAAATTCAGACTCTTGGCAATCCTGACTCGTACCTATGACCGTTACTGTGTCCCAAGGTCATATGATCACCTTTTGCAAACTTCTGACAAGCAAAGTCAAAGGGGAATCCAGATTCACTTTGCAACCCGTGTTATTAACTTAGCAACTGCAGTGATTCATCTAACAACTGTGGCAAGAAAGGTTGTAAAATTGGGCAAAATTTACTTCACATTAGAACCATTGACATAAATAGGATTATAATTATGAAGCATTTGCATAGCAACAGGACTTTTTTTCTCATAGAATGCCCAGAACGGAGTTCCAGCACCTTTTTTGGATGGAACCTTGTAGGATAGGCAAGGCGGGTTGTATGACGTGTGTGAGTTCCAGCACCTTTTACAAAAAAAGCACTGCATAGCATTAATTTGCTTTGTTTTTTATACCCAGTTTGTCCTACATAACTCCACTATTCAGGTAAAGTACTGAACCACAAATGAAGCTATTGTTTGGTTAGTTTTCCCAAGAATTTGTTGTGCTGTAAATCCACATCAGATCAGGATCTCAATCCAAAGCAATGTAACCTTGGCTCATAGTTTTGATAGAAGCCATGAAACTTGGGAATTAGAGAGCTGATACTGGATAGAGGCAAAAAAAAAAAATTAAACATCCTCTCTCCAGGCATATTTTCATTCCACCCCACTATATTATATTTCAGTTACAAATACTTTTAAGAACCTCCTTTTCCACATGAATGGGAGAGATTGTGTTTCAATTTTATGTATCCTGTATACCAGGAGCCTCTAAACTTGGCACCTTTAACACTTGTGGACTTCAACTCCCAGAATTCCCCAGCCAACATGTCCACAAGTTTTAAAATTGCCAAGTTTGGAGACTCCGTGACATATACAGACAAATTTGTGTCAATGGTTTAGTGAGAGAATTTGTATGAAAAGAGAGAGAAGCTAGCTCCTAGAAGACATCCTCCAGATTCATCCTGAAGGTACGAGCTATCTTGCAGTGTTCAGCCAAAGGCCTTTGATTTCTGGGTATTAATTTACACAACTCTTTAAGGATGGAACTATATGCAGGTTCCATAGGAATGAAAGACTTTGGAATCTGAAGTGGCAAGATGAGCCAAATTTTGAGATCTTGAAATTGAGTCACAGTACAATTCATTCAATTCAAGACTGAAACTCAATTGGAAAAAAAGATTCAATCCTAGACAATAATGTGGAAGCATTATAATGCCTCCAGCTGCTTCATTTTTTATTTTTTTAGCAGAACGGAATGAAAATAGCAGGCAGAAGGAGATGACCTCTGCCCATTTTCTGCAGGAGGACCTCAAGAGTTTAACAGAAATAATTTGTTGAAGTAGTCTTCCTGCACTTCTTTAAAGACAGGGTGAAGAAGGCAGCACAACAGGAGCCTCCAAATTGTCCAGCAAATGGTCTATAGAAGAGTTGGGTTGACCCAGTGCAGAAAATGCCCCCGTTTAACTTTTTTTAAAAAAATCCTATTCTTACTTAAATATAAATTCCAAACGTGTTTTTAAAAATAAAGCATTACTTTTCTACTAGCTTCTATAGGCTAGCATGTTTTGCGCTGCAATTTTGCAAGCTGAGCCCGTTCTGGGAAAAATGCTGAAAGGTGAAGTGGACTAGCTTTGGGCATTTTAGCTTTGCCCTGTTGGGTCATTGGATTTTGGTGTGCCAGGAAGGCAGGTAAGGCTAATTCACAAGTTTAACCTTTCCTAAGAATTAACCTTCATTCATTGAATACTTGGCAGGTTGAGCCTGTTCGAGGAGGACATGCAAGAATACCAATTGGCAGTTCCTTGGACTATATAAGAGCCCAAATAAAGAACTTAAAGAAATATGAATCCACTCTTCTACCCATGGACCACTTGTGCTCTGCCACACTTGACGTGCTTTCTTTAATACTGAGAAGCAAGCATCCTTCTTTTGCCTCCCTAACAGTATTGCAGATGGGACCAAAGTTGCTGACAATCTGGCTGGCAAGCACATGTTTCCGCAAAATCTCTCTGAACAGCAGTGCTAAATGGAAGATTTGGTGATAGGACTTGCAGAGACACCCTGAAAGATTATAGCCGGGTAGCAGTAATTGTACTAAATGGAAGCAGATAGGCCAGTGTGCTTAGGATGAGTTAAAAGTGATATGAGTTTAACAGGGATTAGATGGCAATGTGCAAAGACATTTGTTCCACAAGCCTCTGCAGGAGAATCTGTAATCAAATGGGCTCAGTATCTATGGAGATTCTCAATTATCCATGGTTGTCCCAAAGGTACTTTTTTCTAAAAGGCAACTGGACTTTCTTTTTTCTTTGAAAACATTTTGCTTCTCATCCAAGAAGCTTCTTCAGTAATGCTAATGGTCAGATGACTGCAAGAAATATAAATCAGTCCATTCCTCTCTAGTCAGTTAGAACTAAAGAAACTCCTGAATCAGAAGCAAAACGTTTTCAAAGAAAAAAAAAAACCGAAAGTTTAGCTGCCTTTTAGAAAAACACCTTTGGGACAACCTGCTCAGTAGTTTGTACTATAAAAAGTCAGCCTCTGATTTTGCTCTTCTACATAAAGTCTGGATGACATCTTTGGCCCTGGTTTTGCTCACTTCATCTCACTGGGAAGAAGCAACCAGAAATACCTTTGGTGAGATGGGTGGCGTATAGATTTAATAAATAGATAAATAAAAATTAACAAGAATTGGATAAAACCAAAAGCATGAGTGGTATGGAGGTGGGATCATCTTCATTACTCCATCAACCACCTCCAGCATATAAAGCCCCTATCAGGGCCCCAAGCCAACAAAACGAGCCAAGTTTTAAGGTTCTCCCAGAAGACCAAAAGACTGGAAGTAGATCTTACCTCCAGCAGCAAGATATTCCAAAGGATGGGGGCCACGGCAGAAAAGGCTTTTCTCCTAGACTCTGCCAGCCAAAATTTCTTGACTTAGCAGGGTCCATAGCATGTCTCTTCTACTGGAATGAGTGGCCAGTGATGGGATTCAAATATGTGAACAACCGGTTCTCTGTGTGGATGCTGCTTCCCGAAGTCCATTCTGGGCCTGGGCAACAAAAAAAAATTAGCTACCGGTTCTGCTGAATTGGTGCAAACTGGCTGAATCCCACCACTGGGACAGGCCAATCCCATTAGGGTGAGACAGTTCTTCAGAACTGTTTTCAATTTTAGCTTTTAAGCCTCCTATAAAGTCTGTCTGTCAACCAGATTTCAAAAAAAGAGGGAAGGAGTACACACAGATATTTTATAGTTCTGAGACCTGTCCTGTGTTATTTTAACCTCATTGTGACAGTCAGCATTTTTGTGATCCTTTTATATACACCTCATTTATCTCATTCTGTGCCCACATCAGTCCTTGTAGTCCTGACTAAAGGTTATTAAAAATCACTGCACTGACAAATTCTCTGTTGAAGGATGACAGTCTGGCATATTGTGACTGGAGACTGATGTAGAGGCCCTTCTTTATTTGGTTTCACTGGGTAGGGTTAGTGACTTTCCTGTTCTTTGTGACGTGGTGTCATTGCAGATGTAGCTTTGGTTATTTCAACAATATATCTCAGCGTTTCCTTGATTCTACTTTCAAGAGTTTAAAATTAAATCATACACACCTTGTGCAGAATTGAAATCTGGCATTTTACAAGATGGTCACATTTCCTTCGGAAGCTTCAGAAATAAACTCTTGGATTTTTTTTTAAAAAAGATATTAAGGCACCATGTTTCCACAGCACCATTAACTGAGGCAGCTGGAGAGCTCCAGATTCTCTGATAATCTTGAAATAATTATTGGGTATACATTCCTTCCTTTATGACAGAACTTTAAGTACTTTCTGCTTTATTTCAATTTGTATTTTTAATAGGCAGGGGAATAGCCATTAATTAGGTTAAACTCCAACTCTTCCCAATCTAACCATTCTCAATGAGGGGGTGCAAAATAACTAGCAGAGTTGTGGTATAATCTCAATGGTTTGTTTTCAGAAAGATAAGCAGAAATCTACTGGCAAAACAAGTTATTTTTTAAAAAAGAGCAAAGAAAAATATTAGATTGATTGTGTGGTATATAAAAGAAACTTTAGAACACAGGATACTATTATCAATTATAACTGTCTTACTAAGGTATGTAAAACTGTTTTACTGTTTTATCGTTATATTATTGTTTCAATTTTGTACGCCGCCCTGAGTCCCTCGGGATTGGGCGGCATATAAATTTTAGAAATAAATAAACCCCGTTTAATATTTTGTGTCAGTTTATGCATGGTTGATAGTTTGCTACACAGCCTTGTTTTAATGTAGCACTGAATACAAGATTCTTCTTACCCACAATAGAGAAAAGGAAATGCAAAACCTGAGTTTAACCTTAATGCACAGACTGCATTTCTCTGCATGTGAATAAATCCCATTGTTTGCAGTGGGACATTATTTGGAGCATTACTTTAAAACAAGTTGGAAAGATGTATATATGTACAACATTAGCATAGTTGTGAGAGCGGAATGCATATCATATGAGGATTATTGGAAACAGAGTTTCCATAAAGCTGCTGCAGCTAAGAACAAATCTTTATTGTAACACCAAAACTGAAGCCATTCTCAAGAATTCCTTGCTTTGCATGGTTTAATTTCTGCTCCTTCTCCTCATAGCCTTTTCCATGACTTAACAGCAAACATCCTTCATACCACTCATTGTCCACATTGAATTCCTGCCCTGAAGAACTCTAGCTTCCAAACTATTTTCCATACAAAAGCTGAAATCTATCAATTGGTACAAAAGTAGAACAATCCTAATCTAATAAAAACACAAACCTGGGTATCATTATCTGTCCTTAACATCTTCATAAAAAGCAAGGCCTTGAAATTAAAAAGATCTGATTTAAAGTCAATCACAAAGACAGAAGACAGTCTTCCATATGGGACACCTGATCCACTGAACCTTGAGGCAATCCAAACTGCAAACACCTTTATTCTTTTTTCTATGCTTTCACCCATATTTTTAACAAATCCTAAATATGGTCTGAATGAAATGAACAGGTTTGATTTTTCCAGGATTTTTCCTACGAACTATATATTCCACAAGATTGGTTCTTAGCCCTATCTCTTAATTAAGTCTTTGGTGGTTGGTGGCTATGGTCTGTGGCCACAAAAGATAGTTAAAGGGGGTCCATGGTGAAGAAAAGGTTAAGAACAACTAACGGACGCAATTCCTTCTTATACGCATTACTTCATTGCAGTATTTTGTCTGACTTGATGGAATTTCACTTCTTCCATTCAACTGCTACACTGAAATTTCAACTCTCTTCATAAAGTGCTTGACTCTCTCTCTCTCTCTCTCTCTCTCTCTCTCTCTCTCTCTCTCTCTCTCTCTCTCTCTCTCTCTCTCTCTCTCTGAATATCTTTGGTATTATCTCTCCATTATTGTCAGTATTGTATTGTCATTATTCTATTTTATCTTGTTTATTTTAAGTAGGTTTGACAGGTTAATAAACTGATTCAAGTTTTTTATCCAAAATAAAATAAAATAAAGGAGTTGCTTAAAGGTACATCCAGAAAATTAATAATAAATAAATGATTAGTTATGTGCCATCACGATGGTTTTAATTTTCAAGTATTGAACAAAGAAACCTGGAGGAGGGAGGAAATATTTGGGATTGGTAGGCAATTGAGAAACAGATCAGTATAACATACAAGTCAGCCAGATGAAGTATTGGTATTGTAGTCACCGAGGATAAAAAGCTCATATGTTATAAGAGAGAGCTAATAACTCTTAAGCTATCTTTAAAGACAATTTCAGGTAACAGTTTTCAGTGACTTATTGTGAAAGAAACCTCTAGTCCTTTTTTTTTTTTTAAAGGCTAATCTGTGCCTATGTTTTCTCAAAATGTAAACAAAAGAAATAGTCATTGTAAGCTAACCTGAGCAGAGTTTAGCCTTTAAGATGCAGAAGATTCTGTCAGTTTAATACTTGACATGGACTTGAACTTCCTCCAGAACTTAAAGAAGCGTTGTTGGTGGAACAGTGGAAGAGGAGGAAGATTTTAAAGGAAGAAATGGATTTTTGGGTTTGAGGAAAAATTCTTCCCACTACATAATATCTAAACTCAAAAAGCTTCGTGTCCTGGAGTGTTCTTGGAAAAAGTTCTGTGATCTTGGAACACTTCAGCAAGCTTATTTGCAGATTGCATTAGCGCTGAAGCCTTGCTTGTATTAAAACTGAGCAATCACCCTCTAAACTCATGCAACTGAATTCAATGAGCTAGGGAGTTCCATGAATTCTAGCAGGCTCATAATTCAAAAAACATGATCTTATTATTTTCCTTGGTCTTTAGCTCAAGGACAACATGGGTGTTGGCTTGCTGATGTTCTCATTTTTACAGATCGAAGGTCTCCACCTAATTATCAATCAAATCCCCACGCAGTTTCAGGAAGAAAATTCCAACTATTAATTGCTTTGATTGATGAGGGATTTTGGGAGGACAAACCGCATGCATTTGGCAGAAGTGCAAGAAGGTTAAAAAAAAACCAAGCCCGAGATAAAACAAGACTAAATGCTTTTGTTATAACACAGAATTATGAAAGAGAATGGTTTAGTGATTAATAATTCACTTATTTAAAGTAGATCAGAGGTAATTAGTGTGTGTTGCGCTCTGTGTGGTCATGAAAATTAAATGGCACATTAAATGTTTGGGTTTCAAATTGTAGTTCATACTAATTGACTCCCCGAGGATTGAAGCAAATGTTCAATAATCATGAGTCAGGCTGCTTAAAATGACATTATTGTTTTAAACATACATATCCTGAGGATTTCTAAAATTTAGCTGGGCAGTTCTGATGTTGGCTGATAAATTGAGATTTGAAGTTCCAATGCTGTACTAAAGAGGAAAGCAGGACTGTCTAAGGTTGAAACAGGTGCATGGACTTGGATCATAGCACACTGGCCAAAATTACTGTTCTTTCCTACAGGTTTGATCTCTTTCCTTATGGAGGATTATAAATCAATGTGAATTAGGACTATTCACAAAAATAACAACATCTCAACCCTCCCCAAGGAGATGTTCTTACTGAAGCGCTAGGAACGTGCACTCAACACATTTAAACAATGCATTATACCTGTAGATCAGGCAGTCTAACAGGACCTACTTGCTCTACCTAAGAATGTTTTCTTGTACAGTCAGGCCCCCTTCATAATTAAGTGAGATAGCTAGATTATATAATTGTTTCTAAATTTCAAAGGGTTTAGCAGTTTTGGAAAGCCAATATAAAAAAAATTCCATATGAGTTGAGTTTGTGCCCCTGGGGATAAGGGGCCATTGAAACCACGGCTCATGTCCTGTTATATTGTTCTCTCTATAAAGATTCATAGATTCATTTTATAACTCCTTACCCAATTATATTCAGGAAATTCTTTTATGTACAGCTGTTACTATCAATCAGTATGATACAGTTCTGTTAAATGTAGCTAAATTGTGCTATACGGTCTCTTTGTTGTTGTTTCTTTGTAGACATTTCATTACCAAACTAGGTGACATCATCAGTTTTGTTATTAATGAAATGTCTGCAAGAAAAGAACCAAACTCAGAGAACTTTGGGCTGATTTAGCACTCCATGTAGAGTTACTAGCTAACACTGTGTTGGCTTTTTTGGCAACTGCAGCACACTGCTGGCTCATATTTAAGTGATTGTCCACTAGGACTCCAAGATCCCTCTCACAGTTACTACTATTGAGCCAGGTACCACCTATACTATACCTGTACATTTGGTTTCACATCAGCCTTTTTATATCATTAACAGGAGAGAACTTTCCCACATCATTTTTCAAGTCTTGAATCAATCAACAAAGAAAGTAGATTGTTTCTTTTTTTAAAAAATCCTTGTATCAAATAATAGCTGAAAAACTGTTCATTTGATCTATTTTCTGCTTCTTATAGTTAAAGCCAACTGTATACCATAGATCAGTGATGGCAAACCTTTCAGAGACTGAGTGCCCAAAAACTGGCCCCACCCCGCTCCACCCCCTGCCCCGTCCCCACCTCGTCTGCCCACAGGGCCACTCACCACCTCCAGGGCCCACCACAGATCGCCCAGGCAGCCAAGCAGTGGCATGGAGGCCACACCCTCTGCCCGCACACTGCAGCATCAACTGTGCACGATGGGGCATGAAGGCAGAGTCTTGTATCTACGCTGCCTCACTCCCATGTCCTTGGCTGCGCTGCTCTGCATGGGCCATGCTCGTGGGCAACTCTCCTCCAGAGTGGCTGCTGGTGAGGAGGGGGTCATGAGGGGAGGCGAGGCTGGGGCAACAGCACGTGTGCCCACAGAGAGGGGTCCAAGTGCCGCCTCTGGCACACGTGCCATAGGTTCGCCACCACTGCCAGAGATCCACACAATATACCGTATTGATATTTCAACACTCTCTTTACTGAAAAAAGAGTCCTAATAGAACACATGCTTTTGCTTGACTGGTTCTGCTTTTATCATCCTGTAACAGCAGTTTCTTTATTGTATTGCTTCTCTCTAATCTATGTCCTTCTGTACAAACAAGAAAAGTTTTGCCTTATTCAGCTGTTAAGGGACTATGTTGCAATTGTGCTTCATTGTTTTAGTACAGCATGGATTTTATATGGCTCATAATTAACTTCCGACAAATGTAAAAAAAAAAGGACAAGGCTTTAATTTGAAGTTTGTGTCAGCCATCTTGACTTTCTTAATCCTTTCTCTGTGAGCATCCCTGCCAACTTCATATATCTATTTGAAAGAATCCATTTTGTACTGATTGATTATTTCTTCATGGAGAATGTCATTGAATTCCTTTTCAGCAACATTATCTTGAGATTAGGCTGATTCTAGATTCAATTAAATATGTTAATTATCTTAAATTTTAATAACCTTCGGTGTATCCCTTGATAATATTCTCCCGTTCTTTTGTGATACTTCTCCAGAGGCCTACAGTTCTAAAGTGTTCTTGCTGCTACATCCCAGCTGGTTCACTGAAGCAGAAAAACGCCAAAAAAAGTATTTGCATGGGAACATTGAGGGAAGATGGTGGATGTACCTAAGGTTCTTAATGTTTTATTTCATTTCCCAGTTATTCCATTCCAGAAAGTTTTCCATATGTGTATATGATGAACTATATATCAGAATTTCTGCTTTGCTTCCTTTGCTTTGTTTTCGGCTTCAGAAAAGGCAATATTTGTTCCAAAATTTATATGTTTACTTTGCATGGTGAGTTTGAATGCAGACCTGTATGATATTTTTGGCCCAATTTATTTAATTTGTGCATGCGTACAAGTGGAAATGTCGTGGCAGGTCTCTTGTGGTACCCTCTCATTGGCTGAATTTGGTATAAAAAAGCTTATAAATATATCAGCAATGTGATTGGTTTGAAAAGGATTCATGTTAGTGTTTCAGATTTCATGAAAGTACAAATGCAGTGTCTCTCTAGTATTCATTAAGACAGTTCTGAAAAAGGATGCTCCTACAATAAAGATAGTCCTCAGCGTACAACTGTAATTGAGCCTGAAGTTGCAGTCCTAAATCATTGTGGCTGTTAAGTAGGATACATGATCAAACACAATTTTACAGTAATGTTGGTGGCAGCCATTAATTCTGCAGTTGTTAAGCAAACCAATTTTACCCAATGGGCTTTTTTGCCAGAAACCAGAAGTAAAGGCAAAAAAAACTGGCAAAAAAAAAAAACCAATGAAAATTGTGGGATGCTACAAATTGACATAAAATTGAGCCAGTTGCAAAGTCCCCCAAAATGATTATGGGACTGGGGGGGATGTGAAACACTTCAAAAATGAGTTGTAAATAGCATTTGGAAGGTCTATCATAACTTCAAATAGTCACTAAGCAACCAGTTGTAAGTTGAGGACTACCTGTAAGGATTCATTCCTTTAAAGTTAATATGACTTTTAAAAGCAGCTGCAACATTTATCAATCTTATGTGGAAATCTAAACAAAGACAACACAGTAATGAAAAGCAAAGAGATGCTATGCTTGCTTGAGGTCTACGTACAATGCTGTTTCTTCTTTCTCATTTGTAAAGCAAAGTCAAAATCCATAATTTCAAGAATGTAATTTCTATCCTTCATTTATTTAGTACACTTTGTATGCTTAGAGATGATAACCAGAGGTTCCTATGCAGACATTCTTATCATCCAGAACTTGCACCTCAAATCTCAATAACACTCAGTTATCACTTATATGGTAACTAGCTGCTAAAACTATTAGCATGGGGGAAAACATGAATCAGATGTACTCCCAGTCCCACACTGGATGAAGCTTAAAATGAGATAAATTTCTGCCCAATTTAACTTAAGGATTTTTGAGTCTTTTAGTTCAGGGGTCCCCAACCCCCGGCCCATGGACCAGTAACAGGCCACAGCATGCTAGCAACTGGTCCGCACAAACAAGCAAAGCCCCATCTGCAGAATGCAGGCAGCACACAAAACAGTGCACTCTCTGGTCCATGGAAAAACCTCTCTCCATGCAACTGGTCCCTGGTGCCCAAAAGATTGGGGACCTCTGTTTTAGTTTCATCACATACTATCATAAATTTGGTTTTACTACCCATAGGTAGTAAGGTATGTACTGTTTCCTCTTAGTCTTTCAGAACATCCTGCCTGAAATTAAAATTAAGCACACACATTCAAAAAAAATAATGAACACTTCTAAAAACCACCAGTGAAAATGAATATTCAATTCCATTAGGAATTCTTCAGAACAAGCTCAACTTCATCACAACTTTTCCATTACTAAACTATTTGATGATAGTTTCAGTGATAACAATCACTATAAGTGACAACGTTTAGATGACAGTGGCTGGTCATGAAAAAAAATGGGGATGAACCTGAATCAGAGATCACTAGGCTTGACTGGAAATAAGGCAATGGTAAAACATTTTTGTATTGTTCCCGCAAAAACAGCACATCTTGTAATTTAAAGTAACAGGTTACTTGGCTATATTTTTTTCCACATCTTGATTTTTTTATTCCTTTTTAATTTATTTTCTCTTTTGATCCCCTTCCAACCCCTCTTTTGTTATTTCATATTTTTTCTCTTTCTACAACTTAATAAAAAAAAAACCTCCAACATAGGTACATCAATATATTAGAGGAAACAAGCTCAACTTTTTCTCTCTTTTTCAAGTCAGAACTACATCCTGATTATGCTTTCAGCCTGAGAAGCTGTCCTTTATTCTAGTGAGGTAAATTAAATAGAGCTGTAATGCCAGTGTCTCTTTGAGAGTAGCACAAAATGCATATAATGTACATCAAAGTTATCAGTTCTGCTGAAGAGTCAATGCACTCCACAAAGATGAATATACAGAAGTATCTTCTCAGAAATTGAAAAGAAATATAGTGATGGAGTTACAGTTAAGATATGATACAAACCACAGGAAGCTGAATACTTTTCTTTCAGCTCTTCAACTCAACTTTTTTTTCTAACTCCCACCCACATCCTGTGCTTTCACTTTTCTCTTTTAGCTTTCAGCAAAAACAGGTCCTTTATTCTCTTAAAGTCCCAGGGGACTCAAAAACCATATGGATGGAAAATTCACATCAGCAGCATTGAGTCTTTCTTTCCCCATATAATCAGGGGAATATAATCAGCAAACCCAAATTAGTAGTAAAAATGTTGCCCCCCAGAGTATTACCAAAATAAAATTAAAGCACATATAAAGAACTTCAATAAGAAACCTGTAAAAATTTCTACAATATAAATTCCAAGAAGTGAGAGAATGAAATTTGCCAGTTTTTTTTTTTTTATGGACTAAATGTTCCAGAAGTGAATTGATTCAGCATTTAGAATGTTTTTTTTTTTTTTCTAAAATGTTGGGCAGCCTTTCCCAGCTTGTCTTCTAGATGTTCTGGAAATCACATACTGTCTGAGGAACATTAGTATCAGTCCTGCTATTTGAAGATTAGGGAAGTTGATATACAACAAACTTGGAAGACATTCCTTTGGAGAAGAGTGAATTATAATCTATTTCATCACATGATGGCTTCTTCTCTATGGAACATCATTCAACCTGAGGTATAATTGGCCCACACTGTATTGCTTTTCTAAAAGTTCTTGAAGACGGGGTTTTGTCACAGGCTTGGAGACCACAAACGAAGATGGAGCTGATCAAGTGGTTGATTTGATTGTGTTGCCATGGAGGTGAGATGAGTTATATGGTTTTTTTTTTTAAAAAAAAAATACAACATTAGAGTGGCTCTCATTGAAAAAGCCTTATCACTGAAATGCTCACACTGGTTTTCTATGGAGTCATCCAGGTCATGGTTGTCCCAAAAGTGTTTTTCAAGAGGCAACTGGACTTTCTTTGCTTTTCTTTGAAGACGTTTCACTTCTGACAGAACTGAAGAAGCTTCTTGGATGTGAAGCTTCAAACATCTTCAAAGAAAATCCAGTTACCTCTTGAAAGGCACCTTTGGGATTCACACTGGTTATAAAGTCATTTGAAATCCTGATCACAATCTTGAATCTATGAAAGAGCCAGTTTGATCTAGTGGTGAAGGCACCAGGCTAGAAAGCAGAAGACCATGAGCTCAAATCCTGCCTTAGCTATGAAAATCAGCTGGGTGACTCTAGGCCAGTCACTTACTCTCAGCCAAACTTACCTCAGAGGATTTTTGTTGTGGGGAAAATAAGAGGAAGAAGGAGTATTGTGTGTGTTGTCAAAATAAAAGCGGGATATAAATAAGTAAATAAATAAACAAGCAAACAAACAAACAAATCTGGTGAAAAAAATTTTGATCCCCCTGCAGGCATTCCTGATCATAATACTCTCCGTACTCAAATTAAATTACATTCCATAGAGTTAAACTTCCTACCTGTTTCATCCTTTTACTTTTAATATATTACAACATTTCCTAGAACATTTTTTTACCTGAATTATTACTAACATCATAATTTTTTTACAGCTATTAAAGATTCTTTGAGACAGAATACCAACTACTAATTATATAAGCCTATTAATTGGATATTAACTTAATGACTTTGTAAAATCTGATACATTTTGATTTACATTATCTTTTCTTTTGCGTGCAGTGCTGCATACAGTATAAGGTATGAAAAGAAATATTATGCCTGTGTTGGTGTTTTCACATATACACAGTGCTTTTTTTGTAAAAAAAAAAAAAAAAGGTGCCGGAACTCACACATGTCATACAACCTGCCTTGCCTACCCTACAAGGTTCCATCCCAAAAAGGTGCCGGAACTCCGTTCTGGGCATTCTATGGCAAAAAACAAGCCCTGCATATACACATGTACACACAGACATATATTTTATGGGAATGTAATGCACACCTTTCACTTTCTTTCAGTTTATTAAAAGTCCACCTTTCATCTCTCGGAAGCTAGGAGGCTAGGAGCATTGAATGTCAAAGTAAGCTGAGATCTAAAAAAACAAACCTACAAAACCTACAAAAAGCTAACCTAGGGAGAAAGCTTATTTTACAATCATTGCACCATGATGGTGACTCCATCTTTTTGCAGGCATTTTTCCTCTGTAGCACTGATGTTATCTAGTGTATCAGCTCCCATTTTTATTTTATTATTATTATCGATCATCGCACAGTCAGCCAGATGTTCAGACTGGATTTGGCATTTTGTCTACCTATCGAGTCCTTACCCAGGACGTGGGATAGGCAGATGTGGATGTTTGATTCGTATTACAGATATCGTCGCAGGATGGAAGCAGTTCCTAATAAGGCCGCCTATTTTTTTCATGTATTGGCCATGTAGTGCTTTGTCTTCCCATGCCTCTATTCTGTTCTTCATTTGGTCTTTCTTGTAGGCCAGTTTGGTCTCTCCAGTAGTTAGTAAGCCTTCCTGATATACTAATTTCAGTGCATCTTCATCATTGGTCTTCAGATATTCTTCCAAAGTCATTTTTTCTTCTTCAACCATCTGATGTACTTGTAGCATTCCACGCCCACCTATTTGCCTTGGTAGATAAAGTCTATCAATGTCACTGCGTGGATGAAGGGCATGATTCATTGTCATTATTTTTCTGGTCTGCCTATCCATTGCTTTTAGTTCTGCTTTAGTCCAGTCCACTATTCCAGCTGTGTACCTAATAACTGGGATTGCCCAGGTGTTGATTGCCTTTATGGTATTTCCTCCATTGAGTTTGGATTTTAAGATCTTCTTCACTCTCTTCATGTATTCACCTCTAATCTTTTTCTTGACTTCAGTGTGCTTGATGTTGTCAGCTTGAAGGATACCCAAGTATTTGTAGTACTCTTCCTCATCCAGACTCTTAATGTTATTTTCGTGGGGCATCTTGATTCCTTCAGTTTTCATTATTTTTCCTTGTTTGATCGTAAGTGTGGCACATTTGTCCAAGCCAAACTCCATTACAATATCTTGGCTATATATACGGACAGTGTTGAGCAGCAATTCTATTTCAGATGATGTTTTTCCATACAGCTTCAGATCATCCATGTAAAGGAGGTGGGATAGTCTAGCAGATGTTTTTGATGTTTGATAACCATGTCCTGAGTTAGTCAGTATTGTTGACAGAGGAAACAGTGCAATAACAAATAGTAATGGTGATAATGAATCTCCTTGAAATATTCCTCTCTTGATATTAACCTCTCCCAGTCTCTCACCATTGATCTGCAACTGTGTCTTCCATTGTGCCATCGATCTTTGCACAAATTTTCTGATGTTTCTACTGACTCCTGTTATTCTAGGCACTTGATTATCCAGTCATGTGGCAGAGAGTCAAATGCCTTTTTGTAGTCAATCCATGCCACATTCAGGTTGGTCTTCCTTCTCTTGCAGTTTTCCAAGATCATTTTGTCTATTAGGAGTTGATCTTTTGTTCCTCTGCTATTGGGGTGGTTTCCTTTCTGCTCAGGTGGAAAGAGATTGTTTTCAACGAGATGCTGTTGCACTGCATCAACTACTACACCAGTTAGTAATTTGAAAGTTGTTGGTAAGCAGGTAATTGGCCTGTAGTTACCTGGTGTTGCCCCTTTTGCTGGATTTTTCATTATTAGGTAGGTTTTCCCAGTTGTTAGCCACTTTTCAATTTCTCCTCCTTGTAGTATATCGTTGAACTGTTTGGCAATGAGTGGGTGTATTATTATTATATTATTATTATTATTATTATTATTATTATTATTATTATTATTATTATTATTATCGATCATCGCACAGTCAGCCAGATGTTCAGACTGGATTTGGCATTTGTCTACCTATCGAGTCCTTACCCAGGACCTGGGATAGGGAGATGTGGATGTTTGATGGTATTACAGATATCGTCGCAGGATGGAAGCAGTTCCTAATAAGGCCGCCTTTTGCAATTGACTAATAGCGAATGTGTCAATGCCAATGGTGTTCAAGTGGTGCTCCAGTTGTTTTGGGATTGCACCCAAGGAGCCTATGACTATTGGTACTACCCTTGCTTGCTTTTGCCACAGTCTTTCTATTTCTATTTGTAGGTCTTTGTATTTTGTTATCTTCTCCAGTTCTTTCTCTTCTATTCTGCTATTCCAGGCACTGCCACGTCCATTATCCAGACTTTTTTGTCTTTCTTATCGACAATTGTTAAGTCTGGGGTGTTATGTTGCAGGTGCTTGTCTGTTTGAATTCTGAAGTCCCAGAGCAGTTTAATTTTATCATTTTCTATGACTTTCTCTATTTTATGATCCCACCAGTTTTTGCTTACAGGCAATGATATTTTTTGCAGATCTTCCAATGCACCATTGTTGCTACTTTGTCATGCCGCTGCTTGTAATCAGTTTGTGCAATCTTCTTGCAACAGCTTACCAAGTGGCCCACTGTTTCTTCAGCTTCTTTGCATAGGCGGCACTTACTGTCTGTTATTATTATTATTATTATTATTATTATTATTATTATTATTATTATTATTATTTGGTGCACACTCTCCCCATATTGAGAGAGAACTGCAAAAGAGAAGCTCCCAGAATTTCCAGCCAATTCTTCTCTCTCACAGCATAAACATTTAGTTTGTTTTGTTTCCTAGAGGCTAAAGGGAAACCGTAAAGAAACAAACAGCAGGAAGCACAGAAGGTCTCTCTTGCCTCCTTGGATGGCTGTTTCTTGTGGATGCCTTTCCCTGCAGAGTATCCCAATTTATCTTTTGCATGAAACAATCCTTTGGATATTTCAGACAATGAGAAGAGCCGATCTGCCCAACTCACTGGAAAAGATACATCTGATTCAGTTATTCAACAGGACCTCCCCTGTCCATTGCCCTTTCCTCTTTTTTCACTGTAAGATAGCAGAATTTGGTATGAATGCTGATTTTGACAATCTTTCTTTGATGTTTAAATAGAATTTTGAGGAATTTCAGATGCTTGACAGAGGGATTTCCCCAAATCTGCTTTCCCCAAATCAATGATATTCAGGTATGTTGGGAAAAAAAACAATTCCTAGAATTTCCCATCAGCTTGATTAACTGGAGTACAATAACCGTTCCACCATATTTATAGAAAGAGAAAAATAGAGTTGGAAGGACTTTGGAGATCTTCCAGTCCAATCCTCTGCTCAAGCAGGAGACCCTATACCAGTGGTTCTCAACCTTTTTAATGCCATGACCCCAACCGGTCATAAGTCGAGGACTAGTCAACTGGTCATAAGTCAAGGACTACTCAACTGGTGCAGCACCGTTTGCAGAATGGGACTTTTGGCGGGCTCAGCAGGGCAGAGACAGCCTGGACAATTCCTATTGGCTTTTGAAAGCCAATAGAATTAGACTCTTTCAAGAGAGTCTATTCTATTGGCTTTCAAAAGCCAATAGAATAAAAGGGAGTAGCACAGCTAAGGAAAAGGGGGAAAAAATGGCGGATTGCGTTGTTTGGCGACCCCCATGAAATGGTCGTTCGACCCCAAATGGGTTCCCGACCCAAAGGTTGAGAACCACTGCCCTATACTCTTCCAGACAAATGGCTATCCAATCTTTTCTTGAAAAGACTGATGAAGCACCACAACTTCTGAAGAGAAACCGTTTCACTAATTAGTTGTTCTCACTGACAAGAAATTTCTCCTTAATTATAGATTGGATCTCTCTTTGATAAGCTTCTATCTGTTCTTGTCCTATCTTAAGGTGCTTTGGAGAAAAGGTTGACCCTCCCTCTTCTCTGTGACAGCCCCTTAAATATTGGAAGAATGCTACCATGTCACCCCTATTCCTTCTCTTCATCAGGCTAGACATAGTCAATTCCTGCAACTATTCATTGTATGTTTTAGCCTCCAGTCCCCTTGACATCTCTATTGGTCTTCTCTGCCCTCTTTCTAGAGTCTCAATAACTTTTTTGTATCATGACCAAAATTGGATGCATTATTCCACATGTGTTCTTCACTTATCTGAGTCTGGTCGTTAGTTTCTTCCTTTAGATCCTCAATGTTTGCATCAGCATTCTCTAGTTTTCCTTCTCTGTAGTTATTTTCTCAGTTTGTAGATTTAAATTAGAAAATTGTTCTTTTATCTCCTTTGTGTTGTTTTTAATCTCATCATGAGCTAAAGCAATTGTTTCTTGTGTTAATTTCAACATGGAGAGAATTTCTTTCTGTGGTTCATCAGTATTTTCTTGGTGATATGGCAAACTGAGGCAGATGTTAAGGATGGTTTTTTTTACTATTTAGAATTAAGTATGGAACAACCATTTTATTTTTTGTAAGTAGCCTTTATAAATTTATCCAACCAAGCAGCCGTTCTTAAACCTCCCCTAAGCAAATATAAGTAAATTCAATTTTTTTCTATCCAATGAGAAAAATATCCTTTCTGTCCAGGAAGAAAAAAAGAACCATTAAAGGTTGTTTAACAATCAAGATTTATAATCCAAAATGTTCCATCATATCAGGGAATAGTGTATGTTTCTTCTACAGGAAGATAGTTCCACAATACAGTTCTGAAAGTCAGTATTTGTGTTCATAGTTCAGACAAGCCAATTTTAGAATAATATTATTGTCTCTGCAGCACAGATAAGTAGCCCCCAAGTCTGTTCTTTTTTCTCAGCTGCAATTTTCAAAAGTAAAAGCTGCAAGGCCAGCCAAAGTCTTATCTAGCTCTGGGCTTTAAGCCAGGTTTCTTTCAGGCATAAATAAGTTGTAGTGCCATAATTTACCACTAGATGTCATCAACGCTGTTTTTTACTTTTTATATCCAATACTTATATTGTAAAGTTTTCAAGTCTTTCTTTAAAAAAAAAAGGTCTTAAAAACACTTTTAGTCCCAATTTTCCAAGATAGTCTTGTAGGCTTGTCCTTTCCCCCCAAGTAATTAATTTGCCGCTTTCCTGGGGGAATAGGGTGGAAATTCCCTTTCCCTTCTCCTCAGGGGGAATGCTTTGGGCAGATTTTCAGGAAGAGGTCTTAAAGTCATAAAGAGAGGCTTAGGTTTCATCCAGTTTCATCCACATTGCTGTAAGATTGCTTGATACTGCTTGTTGTCTTCTGTTGACAGCAGCTTCTAACTGGCTATGTGAATGTAGCCAATCTTTCCCCCACCAGTTTGGAGGGCTTCCTTGATAAAACAAGAGGGTTGCCATCCCCCCATGATCAACGAGGCTCCCCTCCTTGCTTGCCGCCTCTACAGGGCAACCTTCGACCCTTTCCAGTGGGGCGAAATCAAATGCAAAAGACGGAGCCCCATCTTCCTGCATCTGCATAGCCGTACAATCAAAACCAGAATCCCATTTCACATGATTTTGATGCTATCCCTCTGTTGATACAGGTAAGACTGCATTGGCTTTTCTGGTAGCTGCAAGTTGCTTATTTGGAGACCATCAGATTGAATAAAGCTGATCCAAAAGATATATAAGTTTTGGGTGGCTTTTTTTTTTTTTTTTTTTTTTGCTTTTTCCAGTGTGTACACAAATATGTATGCATGCATTTATCCTGTAAAGGTTTTCCTCTTTAAAGAAGGAAAAAATATTCAAGAATAGAGAAAAGCAAACAATCCCTGTACATACAAAAAGGCCTCTCACTTTCTCCTACAGAGTAATCCCTTTCATCACATAAACAGTCTTAATCCATTTTTATTTCTTCTCACAAATTCATAATCAGAGGCAGAGAACTTTGCTTTAATTCTGTAAAATTAATCTCTGTAGGCAGCTGGAATTTCATTCCCTTTGTACTAATCAGAACTTACTAGAGGGGTGGGGGAAGGAGAGAGGGAGGGAGGGAGGGAGAGAGAAGAAGAAGAAGAAGAAGAAGAAGAAGAAGAAGAAGAAGAAGAAGAAGAAGAAGAAGAAGAAGAAGAAGAAGAAGAAGAAGAAGAAGAAGACATGTGTGTCCCATTCATATCACACTTTCCAAAGGTTGCTGTTGTTGTCTACTAACTCCTTCTATAGGGAATGCAATTCCCCCAGTCTCTGTTGGTGATAGGGCAGTCAAAATCTGCATTTAAATTGAGACATTTAGAGAATGAAAACACATAGGAAGTTGAATACTGATTTCTTTCCTTTAAACGAGGCTCTTTATGACTAAAAAGAGTTTACTGAAAGTATATGCTGTCAGCTTAAAATAACTAATAACTTAAAATAATGGGAGATGCAAATGTGCTTCATACAGATATAAAAAGCGTCTTTAGATCCCCAACGAATATAATGGTTTTGATTGTTTATTTGCAAGGTGACTTTCAGAGAATAAATTACCAAATATACCATAAGTAGTCAGGTTTCATATTTTCCCCTCCACAGCTGCATCTCAAGAGACTAAAATAATGAGGCATAACTAACTCAACAGTGTGTTAAGGGTTTTTGTTTGCTATGCTGTGTACTGTATACTACCTACAGATCAAACATCAAAAGAAAATGTCATTTATATCCCCAAATGAGGATGAAGAAAAGGAAAGGCATACACATATCCACCCATTTGATATGTTATAAATTAGGTGATAAACCTATTGATGAACTATAGCTTCTAACATCCTTCCCCTGGCCTTGTTAGTTGGGGCTATTGGAAATTGTAATTCATCAACATCTGCAGGGACACAAGTTCCCCATCACTGTTGTAAGAGTATATGCAGGATATTTGAAACTCATAGTATATACAGTATATTATTGGTTACAATAAGGAGAGAAGAAAGATAGCTTGAAAAGTAATTCTTATTTATATAGCAGCTCCTGGAAATGTTGGAAAACTTAGATCATTAAGTGAAATAGTCTCCATGTTCCATATGGGGAATAGGTAATACATGTTTTTTTTTTTATTTAGAAAAAGAGTAGAAGGATAACATCACAGAGATTTATATCAATATACATTGTACAAAGTGTGTCATGAATTAAAGAGGAGAAAGCTTCAATTTCATGTTAGTGACCATCATCTTGACATGTTTATTCTCCCTAGAAACATGAATCACTATCTCACCTACTCAATTTTTATTTATTTGTATCCTGCCTTTATTTTTATTTTATTTATTTTACAAATAACTCAAGGCAGCAAAAATATCCTCTTCCCTTTTTCCCTACAACAACCTGTGTGATGAGTTGGACTGAGACTGATTGATTCAAGATCATCCAACAGGCTTTCATGGCTAACCCAGGACTAGAAGACACTACTAAGTGTTATGTAGCTACAACATTAGCAGAGAGGAAACATGTTAACATCTATAAACAACATCTATGTAAGGGTCAGATGAGGTCAATTGTCTACCTTCTTTAGAACGTAACGATATGTTATTAATAAATATAAGCCTTTCAGTGGTTATTTATCCGTGACACAGCAAAACAACTGGGCAACAAAGCAAGGATAGTATGTTTTTGTTGTTATTGCTTAACAACCTTTCCAAAATATTTATTTAAAGATGGTCTATTCCAGGGCTTTTCAACCTTTTCATGCATTGTACCACTTTTAGGATATGGCAATATCCGAGTACCACCAGTCACCTAGCAAGTTGTCAAAAACTTGATGACGAAAAAAAAAAAGGAAAAAAGTGATAAAGTACAGGTAGTCCTCGACTTACAACAGTTCGCTTAGTGACTGTTTGAAGTTACAATGGCACTGAAAAAGTGCCCCCCCCCAAGCCATGGCCGAGCAAGACACCTGCCTGCCTACCTGGCGCCGCTCTTCCTTCTGTCAGAGGTTTTCATTGTTGTGAGCATTTCTGTTGAGGATTGGCAGCAGTGGGGGGTGTTTGGTTTTTATTCCCCCCATCTGCTGGGTGGTTGCAGCAGGTTTTGGTCACTTCACATGACCCTGGGACACTATGACTGTCATAAATATGAATCAGTTGCCGAGCATCTGAATGTAAATCACAAGATCCTGGAGATGCTGGGTCTTCCGGTGGATCTGCGCGCACGATGGCAGCTACTTTGTAGCCATCCTCCTGGGTAAGTGTTTGAATCGCTATGAACAGCGGCCATCAGCTGTTCAGCAGTTCAAAATCCCCCTCCCGGGCAAAGGGGGGGAAAAGGGTTGTCTGAATAGTGGTAGAGCCACTCTCATGCACCCCCAAGGCTTTTTTGGGGGGGAGAGGAGTGCTCCCACGGAGTTCAGACTGTCTCCACTTCCCAGCTGCTTTTGTCCCTAGGGACAAAACAAGCCGCTGCAACCACCTCCGCGATTAAAGTGATGTGGTGAGTTTTTTTTAGAGGCGGACAGAGCTGAGTAGAGGATTTAGCTTTTGCTTTCTTTGATTTTATTTGGACTTTAAGTTTAAAGATTTACTTTTACTTTTATATTCCCTCTTTTTATTTTTTTTTCTTTTGTTGAAAGGGAAAGTAAAATGGCGATCGGCAAGCCTTTCGGTTTTTTTTTGGGGGGGGGGAAGGTAGAATGGCGATCGGCAGGCTTTTTGGTGTTTTTTTATCCTTTTCCTTTTTTTTAATGATTGGAACGGAATGTGGATTTGATTTTGATGTTGGGTTTGGATTTTAGAACCATTATTATTTTTGTTTAACTTCTTTGTTTTGCTTTTTGTACTTTTAAAAAAAATGGAATGGATTTTTTCTATTTAATTATTTTTTTCTTCTTCCCTTTTCTTTTTTTAACTCCTTTCTTTTTATTATAATGATCTCCTTTTGAAGGATTTTTTGATTTTTTGGAGTTAATCTCTCTTTTTCTTTTGTTTAATTTTTGTAATTTTTAAGAAGGAGTAAAGATTTTTCTATGATGGCTCCAAAGCATTCAGAACTTAAAAAGAGATGAATCTTGTTCAGATGGGATGTTCCGATTGGAATGGTGGTGAACTACCTGGGGATATGTTATAGACTTAATACTGTTTCTCAAGCAAAAGACTTTTATACTTTGGTCCTGGGGGTATGTTCATCGCCATCTATTAAGTTTAAAGTTTTGGAAGAAAAGAAGGTAGAATTGCAGTCTGAAGAGCCTATACTTATGAAAATTGGGAAACCTCAGTTTGAGGGGCCTCAACAAGTTGAGATGGAGGAGCAGAGGATAACCTGTTCAACATATAACTGTAAAGAAAAGGAGCAACAGAAGAAGGTTAAGGAAGCCTCACAACTATTGGTTTCTGAATCTGCGGGAGAAGTAGGATTTATAAATTTTTTGGAGCAACCTTTAAGGGTAGAATTGCAGTCTGAAGAGCCTATATTAATGAAAAATGGGAAATCTCAGTTCGAGGGGCCTCAACAAGTCGAGATGAAGGAGCAAACTCGTGCAACATACAATCGTAAAGAAAAAGAGCAACAGAAGAAGGAGTTTAAGGAAGCCTCACAAGTATTGGCTCCTGAGTCTGTGGGAGAAGCAGGATTTATAAACTTTTTAGAGCTACCTTTAAGGGCAGATTTCAAAGCACTTCTTTCGAGATTTATGGACAAGAGAGACTGACAAGGATGGAGATCGAATGAAAATTCTAGATAAGAAGTTTAAGTTTAAGTACTTAGTTTAAGTATTCAAAAGAGTACTGAGTCTGTGGGAGAAGCAAGATTTACAAACTTTTTGGAGTTAGCTTTAAGGGCAGTTTTCAAAGCACTTCTTTTGAGGTTTATGGACAAGAGAGACTGATAAGGAATGTGTTTATTGTGGATGGAATTTGTTATTGGTAAAGATTTAAATGTGTATAAGGGAATTTTAATGTTTTAAGTAATGTTCAAATTTGTGTTTTGGAGGGAGTTTATGAAGAATGATGGATAATAATATAAGTATGATATGAAAATGTTCAGAGTATATTATAATGTGTTTAATGATTGGGGGTTTTTTATTATTATTATTATTTTTAAGAGAAGATAACTTGTTTAATTAAATGTACCTAGATTTGTTTAGGATTTATATATCTTTTAAGGTTTTTTTTTTTATAGGAGAGAAGATTATGGAGATTGAATGAAAATCTTAGATAAGAAGTTTAAGTTTAAGTATTTAGTTTAAGTATTCAAAGAGTATTTAGTTTTAATGGTATAATGAAGGTTTATATGTTTATTTTTGTGTTCTAGGATAAAGAAAGAGGGAGAGATTAGATTTTATATTGTAGGTATAGATATTCAAAGAAAGTAATGTTTAAATTTGTGTTTTGGAGGGAGTTTATACAGAATGATGGATAATAATATAAGTATGATACTAGAAAATGTTTAGAGTATATTATAATGTGTTTAATGATTGCAATTATTATTTTTTTAGAGAAGATAACCTATTTAATTTAATGTATTTAAATTTGTTTAGGATTTATATGTGTTTTAAGTTTTTCTTTTCTTTTTCTGAAAAAATTTAATTAAGCCTGTACTCAGCTCTGGGAGGGTTGGGGGAGGGTTTGGGAGGTTTGGGGAGGTGGGGGAGGGTATGGGAGGGTGGGGGGGTTTGGGGAGGGGATTTGTTTTGTAAAATTTAAAAAAACTTTCAATAAAAAAAAGATCCTGGAGATGCTGCAACATTCCAGCTGATCGGCACTTCTTCAGGACTCAGCAGAAGTGCCAGGATCAGCACCGAGCTCCAGCTGGAACCTGGCGCTGATCCTGGTGATTCCGCTGAGCCCTGACAGCCCTGCAGCTCCAGCCATCTCTCACTCAGGCTTGTGCAGTGCTGCCACCAGTTCAGCTCATTCCTTTCCCCCCGCTTCCACTTTTCTAGGATGGGTGCGTACCACCTGCCAGGTGCCAATGTACCACAGGTGGTACCCGTATCATTGGTTGAAAAGCCCTGATCTATTCAATAAAACAATTATCAAAGGTTAGTACTGTTTCTCTGGTTGCTTGAGATAACGATGTGTGTGTGTGTGTATATGCAGGTCTTGGTGTATTTGGGTCTTTTCCTGTGTAAGATTGAGAGTATCTTGGTGACATTTCGATGAGGTCCCACTCATCATCTTCAGGCTGGGGTCTTCAGCTTCATGCTTGTGCAAGCAAAGTGTAATCGGAGCTGCCGTCTCTCTATAAATATTGGTGGGGTGTGTGGAGTGCTGGCTTACTTGCTGTAGGTGGATTGGTTGGATGTGTTGGAGTTATTGTTTGTGGATTGTTTGGCTGTTTTGTAACATCCTGAGTAGTTGAGGTGCTGGCTGTGTGCCCATTAATCTTTTGTGTAGTAACGACCTGGGTAATGGGCTGTGTGATGACATCCTGAGATCTAGTGTAGTGATATCCTGAGTTCTGTGTTGCACCATCCTGGGTGGTTGGCTGTGTTGTAACATCCTGAGCTTTAGTATTGTATAACATACACACACACACACACACACACACACACACACACACATACATATATGGAAGTATGAAAATTAAAAATGGAATTATTACACTCCATCTGTGAAATATGCCAGGATAAGATGACATTCAAAGAGTGCTTGCTCCAAATACTGTTCTGACAGTTTGAAGACATAACAGAAAATCCAGGTGAAAAGTTCAAGCATTAAACATCTCCGATTATAAAAGATCAATTAGAGAGAAAGACTATTGTTTAGCATTTGGTGTGAAAAATGAGATCCCAGAGATCCATTCAGAATAAGAAAGGCTGCCAACTAAAGCTTTTTATTGCTTTTTGTTGAAGGCCAGAAGAGCCCACTTTTTAATTAACTTGCTCAACACTCAGTAGAGCCGCTGTCATTATTTATATACTGCAAGCTAGTTGAATAATGATAAGAACTGAAATGCAGGAGAACTCCTGAAAGAACATTCTGATTTTATTTATTTATTTATTTATTTATTTATTTATTTATTTATGAGACTTATATACCGCTTTAAGTGCAAGCACTCTCTAAGCGGTGTACACCAGTAAGCAATGTATATATATTTTTACATTGCCCCCCAACAATCTGGGTCCTCATTTTACCTACCTCGGAAGGATGGAAGGCTGAGTCAACCTTGAGCCGGTGAGATTTGAACCGCTGACCTGCTGAACACAGTCAGCTAAAGTGGCCTGCAGTACTGCACTCTAACTGCTGCGCCACCTCGGCTCATTTCCCATTTTTCCAACTTAGACTCAGTCCAAAATTCTTGAACATGAGAAATCCCTGCTGAATTAAATCAATCCCATCTTCAGGAAAGCCCGGAAGTGAGATTTGAAGGGTAGTGATCTCTTCCTATTGCTGCTCTCCAGCTTCAAAAAACATTCTTCCATTTGTCATAGGACCAAGCCACAGACCAACTCAACTCCCACAAATTGGTGTCTCTCCTAAATGCACACCTTAATATAAATACATATGTTAAATGCATATCTTAACATGAATGCATATGTTGAAAACTCCATGGTTTTTCTATTACACATTTGTGGAGCCAGAAGACACACTTATTTTAAGAGTTTAGTCAGAAGAAGAGACTTCATCCTCTTCATTCAGTGGAACATGGTAGAAGTAACAGAAACTAATTTTTGAATGATGAGGCAATGAGGTGACATTCCCTAGGTTGCTGAATTTATTTTATTTCTGAAGAACGATGAAAATAAATTAATAGTATAAAATAGGATAAGGATAACCTACTTGCAATATGTTGAAGTGTGGCAATTTCATGTATGCTTAGAGACATTCCTACAACCTAACTGGCCACATAACATTGCACATCATTTATTTTCCATGTCAGCTTTACAGGAGGTAAGGGAAGAAGCAAAGGGATACACAGGAGAACAATATAAGCATTCAATATTTCTTCATTTTAATAATAATAATAGTAATAGTAAAGTTGGAAGGAACCTTGGAGATTATCTAATCCAACCCCCTGCTCAGGCAGGAAACCCTATACCATTTCAGACAAATGGCTGTCCAGTCTCTTCTTAAAAATTTCCAGTGTTGGAGCATTCACTGCTTCTGGAGGCAAGTTGCTCTACTGATTAATTGTTCTGTCAGGGAATTTCTCCTTAGTTCTAGGTTGCTTCTCTCCTTGCTTAGTTTCCACCCATTGCTTCTTGTCCTGCCTTGTTTTTCTTTATCTCGCTTTTTCATTTTTCTTCCAATTTTCTAATCTCACTGCAGTTTCTTCCTTCTTCCCTTGCTCCTCCCAAGTTAATGCAATCCTACCCTGGCTTATTGCCATGTAATTTCTGATTCTTCTCTTTCATTGCTGGGATGGCCTTCATAATTAAATTTCTATTTATTTACCCTCTCGATACAATTCCAGTTCTGGAGAATCTTGTAAATTACGCTCCCTTCAATAACTTACAAGAACATTCTTCTGCCTTTACTACATAATTTAAAATTGCTAGGTTTAGAAAACTAGGTTCTGTGACATATTCTCCAACAGAACGGCCAGGAAAGGGAAGAGAATAAAGGGAAAGTAAGAACAATAAAATAATTTTTAAAAATAGTCTGGAGTCAGGTTATCTCGAGAAGTAGCTACAACATGAAGATGCTTCTAAGTTGTTATTGTTCTCATGTCTGAATTGTGGGGTCCCTGAGTATATCTGATCTGGATAAACTATTGTGTAGTACAGAATTTTGGATTAAAATGGTCTTAGGCCTGATCCAGCACAGCCTTTATATGCTTATCACCAGACAGAGTCCTTTTCTATGTGAAACTGGGTTATTGGAGAAGGAGATAGAAATAAAGATTGTTTCTAAAGGTAATTTATTAAACAAACCATGGCTAATATAGCCAAATAAATGTTAAAGAGATAACTTTTATCATATTGTTTTATTTATTGTTGATCATTGATTTTATTTAAGATTGCATGTAATTGTAAACTATTCTGAGCTTTTGGAGGGACGTATAGGAAAGTATAGATCTTTAGAACTAAGACAGCATATTTTTAAAAAAGTATAGAAAACAGATTAGGTAAGGTAAGATTTGAACAACTCAAGTTAAACCAAGGGGGAAATTGTGACCACTCTTTTTGAAAAATATTTTCAGCTATGGCAATGTTTTTCCATTTCTTATGATGAACAAACGTATCTTTGTGCTTAAAAAGTAAATGATTGAATAATGATGGAGAAGAAAGAAAAGGTGTTAAAGATCATTTGCATCTTTTCCCAATTTTTATTTCTTAAAAGGCAGAAAGGAAGGGTGCCGGTCCTAGCAAGACAGAAATCCCAATTCTATCTCAATTCCCTTTGAAGCATTTTTTTGACATCCTAGCTATAGAACTAAATCAGAATAGTTGAAATATATTCAAATGAAATTTCAGATTTGATGTGCATAAATGTCCACCATAGTGTATTTGCCTAATCTTGGGGTTTTTTATATAGACTGTCTAACAGAGAAAAAGTATTTGTCTGTTGTGAAACCAAATAGCAATGCAGCTGAATCAGAGATATTTGCAACAGAAATAGAGTTTTGGGAAGAATAGTTCCTTGAAATATAGCTATTCTACTAAATAAGGATAAATATTATTGCCATGAGTTAAGCTCCGTTCTAATGTTGCACAGAACACAATTAATTTCTTTAATTGTTTTCAATCCTTAATGTTAATTACTCTTACATATCTAAATCCACCTCGACTGATAGACTCCAACACTTCTTGAAGGTTTTTGTGATTCTTTATTAACAATTAACATAACACAACATTTATCAAAGTTAACAATTAAACCTGTTAATTCTTATAATGTGTTTAATTCAAATTGCAATTACAGTTTTTAAAATAAGAATTAAGTTACAGTATGTCTTAAAATCAGAGTAACAGAATAACAACTTTGGAAAGGACCTTAGAGGTCTTCCAGTTTAGCCCCTGCCCAAGCAGGAGATACTATACTATTTCAGACAATGATTGTTGAATCTCGTCTTAAAAGCCTCCAGCGATGGAGCTCCTACAACCTCTTGAGGCAAGTAGTTCCACTGATTAGTTGTTCTTCTAACTGTTAGGAAATGTATCCTTAATTCTAGGTTGATTTTCTCCTTCCTTCATTTCCATCCATTACTTTGTACTCTGCCTTCAGGTGCTTTGGAGAATAAGTTGGCCCCCTCTTCTTTGTGAATCCAAATGACAACTGATTATTTCTCACAGCCAGTCATTAAAATGAAGGATCCTTGTTGGAGATACTATGTATCTGGAATCTATGGACTTTCCAATTTCAAAGAATAACAAACGTGCAGCCAATTTCTTTGTGTGATGTTTTGTTTTTATGTCAGAACCTTAAATATTATTCATTTTTCTAATGTTCTAATCAGACTGAACAAAATCATGTTCTTTCTTTTTTTAGTACTCTTTGTAAGGTAAAATATATTTGGTAACTATGTTTAATACATATATCTTAGGTAGTTCAAATATTTTAATATACAATTAAATACAATGTAATATTGTATTATAAGGGTAATGACAGCAATTGTTTTCTGTAAGTGAGGGTGGTTATTTTCTTATTGTGGTTCACCTTATTGTGAAGGTGAACAGCTTGCTTAAGGCCTTTTTAAAAGTTTAGCAGGAAGTATAATGCAATAATTTGGCCCGAGTAGCAGCTACTGTTAGCATGTGTGAATTACCTATTTTTTAAATTGCAAGTATCTTGAGAATATATATCACCTCAAAAGTTCTCCTCAATGTCCTATATATTGACACTATCTTTCTCACCTCTAAGAAAGTGGTAAAAATTGCATGACTTCTATGCCTACACTCAGACAAAAAGGGATGACACTGAAAGATAAAATATAGTATGTATATGTAACTGAAAAACATAATTCAATTCAACAATAGCCAAAGGTGTGTAATGAGTGTGCTATAAAGCAGCATTTAAGCTGAATTTTACTTTAATCATATTGAGCAAAACCACATTTTTGCTAAAAAATAAAAATTCAGAAGCCATTTTTTTGAAAGTCAAGTACCTATTTTGGTCTCTTTCTCTCTTAAATATCACCTTACAATAGAGAATGTTTGGACAAAAGTGATGTCTCCAAATTCCTCAAATTTGTTGGACAGTATTAAATTTATTGTTTTTATTTTTCACTAAATATTTAAAATAATTTATTATTAAATACTAGGAGTGAAATGACATTTTAATCTTCAATATCAAATAGTAATGATTATGCCAGAAATTACATTTGAAATTCTTTGATGTTGGAAAGTGGATAAATTCTAGTTTGTGTATAATCTCCAACCAGATTCCTTCATTTTAATGAAATAGCCATAACAAATATCACTTGTTTAGATTTTAAAATAGACTATAATTGAATTCCATTTAATATAAAGTTGTTCATTTGTATGATCACTACTATTACATATTTATGAATTATTTTGAAATCATATGGGAAAAAACTGCCTTTTTTAAAGAAATCAAGTATTTATAGTAGTACAGTATTTCAAAGAATAACAAAAAAAACTGGAATGCATCCTTGGTAAATTAAAGATTTTTTTTTTTTGAGGGGGGGAAGAAATGGTAAACTTGAAGTATTAGTACATGAAGGCAGATATGATACAGTTGCCATTACTGAAACAGGTTGGGATGAAAGTCATGACTGGAATGTATTGATGGAAAGATACAAATTATTCAAAAGAAACAGTCCTAACAAAAGAGGAAGTGGAGTTGCATTATATATACAAAAGATCATTACATCTCTACAGAAATCCAAAAAACCAAGGATGAAAAAATCAATAGAACTAAAACCCCAAATCAAATTAATTGCACAAAAATGCATGTGCAAACTAGCTGACTCCTGGAGGCCATTTTGATTTCTCCTCACAAAACTACACAGCATGGCATGAAGGGGAAAATCAAAAAGCAGCCGTCAAAAGAATCTGCAGGATTCAAGCCTTTTATGACTGGTTGAAAGCAGCATTGCGGTGTAAGTTTTGCCTCTTTGGTCTGTGTAGACAGTCATAAGCAAAGAATAAGGTGCAAAGTTTATGCAACAATGCTGCTTTCATCACTGGCCACCACAACTCCTAGACACACACCTTAATTTCAATGCTTCATTTTGTGCATTACTGTTCCAAGCAGAAAAAAAAACTTTATTTAAAAAAGATGTATATTTTCCCAGTTATTATACAACCCTTAGTTAGCCAAAATTTTAGAAACAATTGTGAATGAATGAATGAATGAATGAATGAATGAATGAATGAATGAATGAATATGTATGCCACAAGTAGATCCTCGGAGACCAGTTGACTATTTTGTAATGAATCTACTCAAGTTTTCAAAAGATGTTGGTGCTAATTTCCTACTTAACATCTCTTTCAAAGGTCTGGTTTAGAATGCATAAACATTCCACTAGAAAATGGCAAATTACTGAATTTCTAAGTGTATAATGTGCACTTGAGAAACCCAAAGAAAAGGTTGAAGGTAAGCATGACTTTCAGAGAACTTGACAAGACAGAGATAAACATGAACAGGAATCTTTAGTTTCTTGTCCATTATTTAAAGAAACTTTGCCATTCTTTTGACAGGGACAGTCAGCGTGAAATGAAAAAATGGATTTGCAAAGAAAACCTGCTGAGATTAATGTGGAAAAATTGCCCAAGAGATAATAATTCAACACTGTCTTATCAAGCAGCTTCAGAATCCTTGCTTTTACCAAAATGCTGGCATTGGGGGTGGGGGGTGGGGGGGTGGGGGGGAGTTGTAGGCAAAATAATTTGGCACTCGACTTCTTAAAAGGGGATTTGTGATGATGTTTAATTAATGAAATTTTGCACAGAATTTGGAAAAGGAATAAAAGTAAGTAAAATGTCAATTGTTCTTTTTTTTCTTCCCCCCTCCAAAAAAAAAAAAAAAATGGAATACTTTGCTGTAGTTCAGAAGCCATATTTCACACTATTATAGAACTATGGATCTGAAGGGACCCACAAGGGTCATCTAGACCAACCCTCTGCAATGTGCATGCAAACCTGTTAAACTATCCAGAAGACAAATCAAGGTAGTTATCACTGATACATAATTTCTTCTTCAAATGGATATCAATTCCTGGTCATTTTCCCTATAACACTGTTTTAATATGTCCACACACTGATAACCAGGTTTGGTGCTTCTTAATGCTACATGTCATTAGGTTTAGAAGACTGCCCTTCCCCATTCCATCAAGCACTTAAACAATTACTGTATGTGGAAGTTCTTGGAACCATCAATGTGCCTCCCCAGGGATGATGGCTACAAAATACCCAGAGGGAACAAAGTATATCTGGAATACCTTTCCAGTTTTTTAAAAAAAAAAAAGTGAAGAGGTTTCTAGGTGGTGTTGCTCATGCAAAATCCAATTTTCAAGGGAACTGACATTTTTCTCCCCCCAGGATGCTGTAAGAATAAAGAGATGTACTGCATTACACCATTGCAGTTAATCTATTTATGGGGCAGGACAATGGAAAGTAGCCTTTCCTTACAAAAAGACAGTAGAGAAAGTCAGGCTACAGAATTAATGGAGTAGCAATGAAATTTTGACTGCTTTCTGGGCCACAATGTGCTGCTCCTGCATCAGTTAAAGGAACATCTGGTTTGCAAAGTAATTAAATAGGTACAGATGGAGGATAGGCAAGGATGAAGAAGCAATTTGACATTAATGGATTTCACACCTCTGAACATAGGGCTGTGTTTACACACTCACGGCAAAGACCAAATGAACAAGACATTTACTGGCTTCTGTTCTCCATTGGCCTAAGATGATCTCTCTTTATTGGGTCATTGAAGCTCTTCAATCAGGTGAAAGTTGTTAATATGTATTAAACTATTATTTGTTACACTAGTTTATTACTCTCAGTGCATTAAATTCTCATTTCACAATAGATGTAGTATTAACCCAAAATTTGGAATAGGACAGCTGCCATCTCCATTGTAATGAAATAGATTTTGAATACCAAAACAGCAATATATGTAACAGAAGATAATGATAGGTGCAAAGACAAGACAAGACAAGGAAGAGGGAGTCAAGCTATTCTCCAAAGCGCCTGAAGGCAGGACAAGAAGCAATGGATGGAAACTAATTAAGGAGAGTAGCAACCTAGAACTAAGGAGAAACTTCCTGACAGTTAGAACAATTAACCAGTGGAACAACTTGCCTCCAAAAGCAGTGAATGCTCCAACACTGGAAGTTTTTAAGAAGAGACTGGACAGCCATTTGCCTGACATGGTATAGGGTTTCCTGCCAGAGCAGGGGGTTGGACTAGATGACCTCCAAGGTCTCTTCCAACTTTATTATTATTATTATACAAGATGGGATGAGATGAGACGAGATGAGATGAAACGAGATGAAACAAGACAAGACAGGACAAGATAGGACAAGATAGATAGGTAGGTAGGTAGATAGGTAGGTAGGCAAGCAGGCAAGCAGGCAGGCAGGCAGGCAGGCAGACAGACACTTCAAATGTATCCTTCTACCTCTTTGTTTCAGGAATCTGGAAGAAGTAAGATACAGTAACTGGATAGATAGTTTGGGGGGTGGATGGTGTCAAAGCCTTACTTTGGGGCAGATTAAAACATTTTGCTTTGGTTGTATTTGTTTTTAATCTGGCTTGCATCCAATGTTACAATTATAAGATGAGTGAACCTATAAATCGATATAATAAATATTAATTTTCCCCCTCCTTAAGTGATTCTCCCTGGATTTATCTATATTTAATAATTATCACTATGTCTCTAAGATCATCTCTCTAGAGGAGATTATTGAGCCCATTGTCCATGTACAGTGATCTCCAGGAAACAGATTATTTGAACCATTTTCAATCAGGATTCAGATTAGTAAAACTGAATCAGAGAGTGTGGAGAGTAAAAGAAATGACCTTGGATGAAACATGCAAGAATCATTAACTAGGCAAAAGGGCCTCAAACATTCTTTAAGTCCTGGGAAACAAAATAATATTTGGAAGTGACTCAGGCAAAGATCTCTTTAATTCACTGCCATATAAGAAGGGTGGGAAATACCACACAATCAAGCTTGCAACATTTTGCCAATCTCAATGAAACATAGTTCTGGTGGAACTAATTTTCTAGTCTGTCTAGTGTAGGGGTTCTCAACCATGGCAACTTTAAGACTTGTGGACTTCAATTCCCAGAATTCCTCAGCCAGCAAAGCTGGCTGAGGAATTCTGGGAGTTGAAGTCCACAAGTCTTAAAGTTGCCAAGGTTGAGAACCCCTGGTCTAGTGGGGCTGACACAATTCTTACGGATGAGATTTGTGTGTGTTTGTGGGTATGTGGGTGTATGCCAGGAGTCTTCAAACTTGGCCCTTTTATGACTTGTGAACTTCAACTCCCAGAATTCCTCAGCCAGGCAGTTGAAGTCCACAAGTCATAAAAGGGCCAAGTTTGAAGAGCCCTGGTGTATGCAATACAATAAAAGTATAAAAGGTGAAAAGAATTTTGAAAAGATAAAAGAAAGCTGGCTTTCATTGCTAAGGCAGGACTTGAACTCATCATCTTCCACTTTCTAGCTTTCTAGCCTTAACTACTGGATCAAATGGGCCCCTCTTTCCTCTCTTCATTATCAAAATCTCATGCAGTAGAACACATATCATCTTCTGAGAGGCAAGGAAACTGTCTGTCCTAAAAGCAATTTATGTGCAAAAAATCTCATGAGTGTTCAGGGTTTTTTTTTTAAGATTAGGTTCTCTTGATTTTCTATAAGCATTAATTTAAACACTGAGCCTTAATTAGAGGTGTCTTAATGAGCACATATAGGTTTCTAAAGGTTGGTGAAACATACAAGATGGCAATTCATTAAAAGTATTGCTGATATTGGTGACTGTGATGGCTTTCTTATTATTTCCAAAGATCAGTTTATGTCAGCAACATTAAAGGATACCTATATGTGAATGGAATTATGAGCTTCATTACATCTGGTAAGTCACATTCTCACCGTGGGAAATTCATATTAAATGCAATTTACACAAAATTCTACCAGCCAGTAACACAGTAGCAATGCGTCAAAAATATTATATAATTAGACGTGCATGCGCAATGAAAAACTAAGGATCTTTAAATATTTTGTTGTGGTTGCTATAAAATATGAGAGAGTGGGATAGCTGAAGATTGGCAAGGACAAGATACAATAGATACCAAACCAAATTGAATGTCACTGGTTTGAAATATATATTCAGTCACAACCTCATTGCATTGACTAAGCAATATCCAACACAATTTCAAAAATCTTCAGCAAGAAAAGATTGCTGTAGCATTATAACAAGGAATGCTACTATAGGATCATCAAAATAAGGGAATTTTTTTTAAAAAAAATACTATATTAAGGCTACACTATTTAAATCCTATTAAATTCAATGGCGCCCATTACATAGAATCATATGAGATTGCACCGGCTTCAGAAGATTTATATTAATAAGCCAAGTGTTATGAATAGAATAGAATAGAATAGAATAGAATAGAATAGAATAGAATAGAATAGAAGGGACCTTGGAGGTCTTCTAGTCCAGCCTCCTGCTCAAGCAGGAGATACAGTGAAAGACTTGAGTTTATTTTGCTTGAAAAAACATAACTTTCTTTATTTGCAGATTTTGAAATAGTTCACTTTGCTTTTGGAAAAAAGCATATCCATTCCAAACAAGAAGCTAAGGTACTATTGCCATTCAAGATCCAAAAACATGTACTTGTTACTGTCCTTTGAATATATAGTTTGTAATTATTTAGAAGAAACCCCATTAAGCACAGAGAGGAACCATACAAAGCTGAATGTTACATAACTTTGGGGACATCTCGGGATATGGGGATTTCTTTTTCCCATTTTCACAACACAACTCTCCAAAGTCTGAGCTTTTCCAAGATAGCTCCCTGCCATTGAAATTTCCACCTGAGGAGCAAAAAGATTGTAGCATTCATAATCAGAAATCTCTGGTTAACCTAACATCTGCTTTGATGCTTTCATTTTCTCTCCAGCCAGTTATGAATCAATAATGTAAGTCAATGTGCCATTTCCATCAAAGCAAAAGGAAAAGTTTTTAGGTTCTTTCTTTTTTTCTTTCTTTCTTTCTTTCTTTCTTTCTTTCTTTCTTTCTTTCTCTTTCTTTCTTTCTTTCTTTCTTTCTTTCTTTCTTTCTTTCTCTTTTTCTCTCTTTCCTTCCTTCCTTCCTTCCTTCCTTTCTTCCCTCATTTCATTTTTCAGTGATCTCCCTTTTCTGATTGTTTTAATGCAAGTATTGGTTCAAGTACACCAGATCAAAGTTCAGTTTAATTCAATGAGCTAGGTATTTTTTTTCTACTGTTGTATAATTTTGCTGGCTTTCCAACAAGAAAATCAAATTATCCACATCAATCAAGTCACATTAAGAAAAGTGAAATTAAAAAAATAAGCATACACACATATACTTCAGATATTAGCTTTTACACATCTCTCTTTCTATTTCTATATATAATTATTCATAGCATTTAACTGGCACACTCACAGACCTAAGAACAGTGGAATATATTCCACCCGCATCTGAATTTAGACTGTAGACTGTAAATATATGAATCAGGATTCAAATGCACAGTATTCTTTGCTTTTTGATTTTACACACAAGTTAAAACAAGCTAGCAAGGGAAAAATATTTCATTGCTTGTTCATTAATACAACACACATACCCTTTTTGTAAGTGCCCTTTCCTTAGCCTAACATTTTAAAACATTTCTTCTGTCAAATAAAGTGTTGTCTTTCAGAATTTGCATCTGACAAAAACCTTTCTTTAATGAACTGTGTATAATGCCAAATTGTTTTCTGCTGCATATGAGAGAGGTGGGCGTGGAATGGGAGAGATAACCACTTATTCAGCAAGTCCCTTGCAATTCCATCCAGATATGTTTTCCTGTATTCTTGTTAAACTTGGGAAGAAGAAGAAGAAGAAGAGGAAGAAGAAGAAGAAGAAGAAGAAGAAGAAGAAGAAGAAGAAGAAGAAGAAGAAGAAGAAGAAGAAGAAGAAGAGGAGGAGGAGGAGGAGGAGGAGGAGGAGGAGGAGGAGGAGGAGGAGGAGGACTACTTCAGATACAAAGCAGGAAAGCAGTCGAAAGTTTAATGAATTGAAACAAGAATACATTTTAGATCAGAGCAAGACCATGTAAATCAGCAAACACCCATGCCCTTTTACTTTCTGTTATCAACACAGTACTATTTCTGTGTGCTACATTTTGATGGATTAAAGAATTTGTTTAAAATCTGTTTTTATTACTTTCCTCAGCATATGGAGGTTCTGAGTCAGTGTGGGGTGGGAGAGGAAATTCACAAGATGGAGTGTGATAGGCAGGAGATAGCAAGACGGGGGAAGGCCAGGTACGCAAAGTGAGTGGCAGGAAGAGGACAATGCATCAGTGATGAACCCTGTTGCATGGTATGTGGGGGAGAAGATACACAGAAAAGGCCAATCATACATGTGACACGGGGGAGAAGCGCTAAGCACGTTAGACGGAGCAGTGAATCTGTCTAGAGATACCAAAAATGAAGCTTGAAATAGGGAATGGTGGGAAACTTTTGTATGAATCAAGCTATTCTCCAAAGCACCTGAAGCAACAGATGGAAACTAAACAAAGAAAGAAGCAACCTAGAACTAAGGAGAAAGTTTCTGAAAGTTAGAACAATTAATCAGTGGAACAACTTGCGTTCAGAGGTTGTGAATGCTACAACACTTGAAGTTTTTAAGAGGAAACTAGACAACCATTTGTCTGAAATGGTAGAGGGTTTTCTGCCTGAGTAGGGGATTGGACTAGAAGACCTTCAAGGTCCCTTCCAACTCTGTCATTCTATTCTAAGTTTCCTGATATCACCTTTCGGATTTAGTGTCTGTTTGGGTAAAGACATATGAGGCTCAATGAATCACCAGTTTTTTTTTAACTAACATTCTTATTTCCCACCCTGCAAAATAAGGGCTCATAATCTTTGATTCTTGGCTACTATCCATACAGGCAACACTAGAGCCTGATCAACATAGCTTCCTGGTTAGGGAAATCTTTTAGCTACTTCTCATCTTCTGGGTGAATGCCAAGTCATGCCAGAAAAATGTGCAGAAAGAAACTAACATGGGGTTTCTAAACTTCTGAGCAGTAAATAACATAGTCATGCTTCTGGTTATGTAACCTAAACAAATCATAATTGCAGGAGAGAGCATCAGTAATGTTCCTATTTTCATCTTTTTCCATTTACACGATTCTTTTGTTCTGAAATCTATAATTGATGAGGAGAGACTTGCGTTTGAAATGCACCATTATTGTAATTAAAACTGGCCAGGAGTACAACAACTGATCATATTCAAGCAGCAGATTATTTTCTCACACTATGATTGCCAGGCAAGGAATCATTTATTCTGACGGAACAAATAATATCTATATAATCTGTACTTTTTTAAAAATAATAAAATCATAATACTGTAGTTCTGGGGATAAAAAATATGAGAGCATTTTATATTTGTGGAACTATTAAGGCTAACATATGCCCAACTATCTTTGGTTTTCCCAGTATTGTTTCCCATTGCTCCCTTTTTTAAGGTCTTTATTTTGTAAAGGTGATACTAATAATTAAGAAAATTGCACAACGGTAATCATCCAAAATGATAACGTTCCCAGGTAGCAATTTTATTGAAAGTGAAAATAAGTGTGACTATGTTTTTGACTGCATTTTGAGTTAACAGCTTTATTTACTCATGACCTTTCCCTAGTATAGTAGTATTTATTCTGTTAAAACAAGGAGGAAATCTTTGGAGGGTTTGGAAGCTTTATTGGAAGTTCAATAATATTTGGAGCAAGAACATCTTCATTTCCACATTAGGTTGGTTTTTTAAAAAAGATAATATAGCTTAGAAAGGGTAAAACGGTCCAGCTAGAATTATAGAACTCTTAAGTTGGAACAGACCATGAAGATCACCTAGTCCAGGGATAGGCAACTTTGGCTCTTTTATGACTCGTGGACTTCAACTCCCAGAATTCCTGAGCCAGCCATGCTGAGGGGAAGGGAGAGATTTCCAAGCTGAGCCATGCTGACTCAGGAATTCTGGGAGTTGAAGTCCACGAGTCATAAAAGAGCCAAGGTTGCCTACCCCTGACCTAGTCCAACCCTCTGCTGGAAAACCAATTAAGCCATCTATGAGAGATGCTGTCTAAACTCTTCCTGAAAATCTCTAGAATTTAACAATTCCAAATCTTTGTAGATAGGATATGCCACTACAGCAGAGTTCTCACAGAAGCTGTTCCTTGTATTTAAGTGAAGTGTAGATAGCTGTAACTTGTAACAATTATATCCTAGTTTCCACAGCCATGGTTCCTTCAGCCTATCTTCATGGGGTATGTCCTCAACTCCTTGTATCACTTTTTTGTTGTTCCTTTTGGACCTATCAATATCCTTCTGGAAATGTGCTCAAGATTATAGAGGTAATCCTCGACTTGCTAACATTTGCTTAATGACTAGTCAAAGTTATGATAGCATTGAAAGAAGTGACTTACACCCTGTCCTGGCATTTATAATTGTTGCATTGGCTCCACAATCATATATGGTTGACAACCAGTATGTATTTAAGACCATTGCAGCATCCCTGGGGTCATGTGATTGCTATTTCTCATCTTCCACAGGGACTAACAAGCAAAGTCAATAAGGAAAGCCAGATTTGGTTAATGACCATGTGATTCACTTAATAACCACAGTGATTTGCTTAATGACCATAGCAATAAAATTGGGAGCAACTCACTTAATAATTGTTTAGCAAGGGAAGTTTCCGTCCCAAATGTGGACATAAATTGAGGATTATATGTACATGTAGTTTTCCAGAAGTGGTCTCCCCAAGTCCATGTACCCCTTTTGTTTGTACCTATTATAATATGAGCTGCTAAAAATGTAGTTTGGATGTAAATATGGGGCTAAACAGTTTTTTTCTTGGCCGTCTGTTAATATTTCTTCATCTGAAATAAGCAAAGAAGTTACTGCCTCCATTTTCATTGTCTTCCTGTTGACATATTTGGAGAATTCCTTCTTGCTGGTTGGAGTCTGTGTTTTCCTTTGCCTTCCTGACCTCATTCTTACATTTTGGGACTAAAGCTTTGTAGACTTTTTTGTTCATGAATTCTTCCTTCCACAATAAGCATTGTTCTTTATTTTTAGTTGTTTATATAATTGCCTCTTCAGCTGCATGGCCTTTTTTTAGATGTTTTCTGGGTTTTTTCCCCCCTTTCACTGGCACTGCTTGAGACAGTGTTATCCTTAATTCCCTTTTGACACTATCTTTGTCTTCTTTTTTTGCCATTTCTCTGTTTATTAAAAAATGGCTTTCATAAAATCCATGGATTCCATCTTTACTAAATTACCTGTCAATATCAAGAATTCCTAACAATGTGTGGACATTGGTAATCAAAACTCCCACTATTTTAATATCATCAATAAATTCCTCCCGACTGATAAGGGACAAGTCCAAGCAGCAGATTTGCTGACGCCTAATTCAGTTTTTGGAAGGAGAAAATTATTTCCAACACCAATTAAGATTTTTTTTTTTTGACATATTCATTTTGGCAGAACGAGTTTTTCAAGAAACACCTGTGTGTTTAAAATTGCACATTACAACTATTCAGGTTTTTTTTTAAAGGTTTCAGCTATCTGTCTTAATGAATCTTCATCTATATCTGACTGATTTCATGGTCTGCTGCAGACTCCTAACAAAATATCTTTTCTATCAAATCATGTTTTTTTTTAATCCATATGATTTCAACACCTGTGTTACTGTCAGACTAGTGACCACCTGAACAGGCAGATGATTCATTTCTGATGCACAATGCAACACAATCTCCTCTCTTGCAGTGCCCTGAAGCTAGGGCAGGGGTAGGCAACCTTGGCTCTTTTATGACTCGTGGACTTCAACTCCCAGAATTCCTGAGCCAGCATGGACAAAAGTTATTGCTTGAATATACCCAGTATATGATTTTGCCTTGGTTGTCCTCCTTAAAGATGGGATGGGATTTTTCCATAATTCTGGGCACCATCACCCTAGGGAAAAGGGAGGGGCATCTATGGCAGATTGTTAAAAAAAGTAAAACTATTGGCTGATTGCACAATTAAAGCCTGCTTGCATCTGTTCCATTATGGCAAATTTTTAAAAAAGGGCCAGGGTTTCAATCACACTGACATAGTCATTTTGAATTTTTTGACCTTCCCCACAGCCACCCCTGACAATTGACATGGAATTGTTTTTATCCCCTTTGGGGGGGAAAGAAAAGTGGCTGATCCTATGCAATTTTCCAGTTAATAATTTCCATTTTCTTCATAGTTTCTTCAGGCTCTTCTGCTTCTACTATATATTTTATTGTCTTTCCTGTCCCTCCATCCATTCAGTATAAGCAACTTCCTTTCTTTCCTCAGGAACTATAGTACAATATATATTGAAGGCAGGATTTTTTTCATGTTTAAAAAAAAGTGCCACTTTATTGAGGCCTGATTAAGTTCCATTTTATATTTACATAATAGAGCATCCAGGGTTCCCATATGGAGAAGTGATACTTGCTAGCAACGTCACCTTTTTATACTTACTGTATAATAATAGTCTTCTTCCACAAAACGGCCTTTATATTTCTGCTATTATCTGTTATGTCTTTTGTGCTAATGACATGTAAGCAGACGGTTGTTCCATCTGTTCAAGAAGAAAATACAGATGCACTGAATATATTTGTACTTATTTGAATTTGATAATAACCTTCTATTAAATATAGCACTTGGAAAAGCAAAATGGCTGACACGGTTAAAGAGGCAGACATATTGCATACATGCCATTTTAAAGGAAGCGTTATCACTTAAGAGTCCCCAAATGTTCTTCCAAGATGTAAATATCTCAAAATTTGCAGTTGAGTGAGCAAGCTGAGGTAGCACAGGTTTTGCTGGAATAGGGCTGCTTGAGGAAGATAAAGTTTCCAACCATGTTTTGCTCAGTGTGCAAGGTTGTTTTCCTGTTACATGTATTTTATATCTGAGAGTGCTAAAATGTTCAGTCTTTCCTCTTTGCTGTTTGAAGTGGTATAATCCAGCCTGCCTGAAACACATGATTCTCTTTTTGAGATGTTATATCAATAATCACAACTGAATCTAATTTATCAAAAAATAAAAGAATTAGGATTTGGGGCAACTGCCCCTCACATCAGTATTCCTGAGTGGTACAAATTTATTGAGCACTGCCCTGCATGGGGTTCAGTCAGCACCATCCATGGGGGGGGGTAGGGAGAGTGTCACAATCAACAAGATGGTGAGCCTGGACTCACAACAGAAGCCCTGCTCAGTTTGAACATGCTTACCAAAGGCCCAAGTTTTGATCATGATGATCAGCCCACTGCAGATTGGGACACACATCCCATGACACCCTTGAGCTCATTTTACAAGTGAAGCTTCTTTTGAAAATCCCAATTCAAAGCTGTCATGCCCTGTGCTTGTTATGTGTTCTTTAAAAAGTCAGATGTGTAGCTTTCATGCAGTTCACATTCTGGGTTTATTACTGGCTATATTCTGACATCTATCAAAATTTAATAAGGCCAGAAATTAGAATAGAACAGGGTGCAGATAGCTGCAGAAAAGTCAGAGTCTAATTGTACATGTTTCCTTCACTAGTTGAACTGAGACAAGCAAATAATTCATGCAATTTCACTTATTATACAGTTCAGTGTAAATTAAGCTAACATAAAGTGGAATGACATTATTACACCATTATATCAGCAAATATGGCAAATTTTAGCAAAGCAGGTAATAATGCAAGAAATGAAGTGTACAAAAGCCATGTACATAATGGGAAAATACACTCCAAAATGCTTGTTTTGTGATTTGGTTGTAATTTATCCTTCTGGTTTTTATATTGTCTTTATGACGATAAGGCTCCAAAGCAGTGCCCAATCGATAACAAATTAGATTTAACAAAAACATTTATTTGCAATAAGGAAGTCTATGGCTAAAATTATATCCCTGGAAGGGTCTGTAGCGGGAAATTCACCAAGTTCCCACCAAGTGAGCAGTTTTCTCACAGTGGCTGACAATGTAAGGTTAAACTCAAGTCAGTTAAAAACAATACTGTTTCACAAACACCTAGTCCAGTATTTCTCAACCTTAGATGTCTGAACTTCAACTCCCAGCACTGACAGAATCTTGCAAGGACAACTCTCCCCTCCCCCCCCACACACACTATTCCATTCATGGCTTGGGAAGTTAGGGAGGGTCTATTCTGAATCTCTTGCCCCATTCACTATCCAATTGCAAGCTATTGCAGTCAATCCCTTGGTAGAATTTCTTTGCTCAGTCTCCCAAGGTTTTTTTTTTCCACATTCCATTACAGACAGATGGCTATCCCATCTCAGTGAACTGAAACATATCATGTGGCAACCTATTGTACTGATTGATAACTCTTACTGTTATGTCCTGGGCCTGCTGAATCATTCAGCAGGCTCAGAAATGTTGCAAGGGGTCCTGGGCAAACCACAAGGTTGCCTGGGACCAGACTGGCTGTCTCCAGTCGAAAGGCAAAACAGCCTTGCATTCATTGGCTGACGCTGGCCTTTGCAAAGACACTATAAAAGGCCTGCGCGCCATTTTTTCTGTTGCTGTTGTGTTGGAGTAATCAATAAAGAAGACTTGCTGTTACACCATTCGTTTCCTCACAATGCTTTTAACCCACGGATTTAACACTTACCATTAGGAATTTCTTCAAATATATAATCTGAATCTATTTCCCTTTTGCTTCAACTCTTTGTTACTTGACTTTGCCTCCAGGACAGCAAAGGACATGTCCACTCCCTCCTCTATAGGAAGAGAAAGGGAAAACTGCTACCGTATCTGTCAGAACCCATATTCGAAGGGGGCTCTTTTCTATCTTTAACTCAAACTCTACTCTCTCTATACTTCTGGGTTCTGCCATGCTCCTGGAGGGAAAGGGGGGGAAGCACTGCCAGTTATTGCTCCGTTTTCCTCTATCACTACACTGTAACACTTTGCTGTTCTGCATACTTCCTCTGTGAACTATCTTTCCTCTTGAAGTCAGCTAGAAAGGGAGGAGGAGAAGAAAAGAATGCGCCTCAGGCAAATGATTTATCTCCACTTTTGGAAGGGAAGGTGTGAAGAGCTGCCCAAACATTGCTGCAACCGTGAGACAGCCTGGCATTATCTGCTCTTTCCCACAATGGACTTAACACCTGGGGATTGGCCAATTTGAACTGACCGGATGAACTTTGGGGTGGGGTTTGCTTGGGACATTTTTAACCTATTGATCTGAGCGGGAAACCCTCAGATCCTGTCTATTATGCCCGCTATCAGCTTCTCCTAATAAAAGTTCCTTTTGGAAGAAACTGCTTCCACGAGTTCTGCTTTCTTAGGATGAGGTTTTGAAGTGGGCCCTGACATTATCTCCACTTAGTCTTCTGCAGATTAAGTATACTTAGTTCCTTTAACTGTTCCTTATAGGGCTTAATTTCCAATGCCCTAGTTTGCCAGTCCTCCTCTAACTGACTCAAGTCATTGTCTTTGTGAGCAGTGCTCAGGATCTAGCTAGCAGCCAGAATCCATCAGCATTCTGACCAACGTTTTGACTCTTTTTCCTATTTTTATTAAACTCCCATGCAAAACTGACCTGTTTATTTTTCTTGTTCACTTGATCAATAGGTTCTTCTTCAGTTGACACACTTCTGATCAATAAGTTATCCAGGTAAGTGTTTACCTCCCAGGATCTGAGGTGGGCTATGATGGTCACCATTACCTTGGCAAATATACCTAGGACTGAGAACAGGGTTTCAAGGTTTCAAGAAGTAGCAGATAACCTGATATTCGAATATCAGGACTTTTCTTGGAATACAAGGACTGAGGTGTGAAAATAGACCCAGGAGTGTTTCGTTTGGATTCATCCTTGAGGAAACTCATTATTTCCATCTGAAATTTATCATATTTGATCTAGAAGATCCAGATTGATCTACTAGACTTTGTTCCTTGGGGAAAGATTATACAGTAGGGAATTCTCACATTGTGAGATTTGCTCAACTGCCTGGATGCTCAGCTCAGGGCAGTATCTGTATATAACCTGAAAGAAAGAATGAAGTAATCTTGGGGGAATCTGTTGAAGGAGCAACTTAAAAATGTAAAACCTGAATGAATATTGTCTAATTTTGCCTTGGGAAATGTAAATAGCAATAATTTCTCAATAGTCAAGTGAACTATGAAATTATCATTCAGCATAAGAAAGGTTAAAATATTAATTTAAATGCAACTTTACATTTTTAACCAAGCTAATTGCATTAACAATTCTTTACCATGGAGGTTTGTTGATGTATTTTAATCACTTGCTTAGATGGTTTTATTCAGCAGCAACAGTTTTAAAAAAGGAATGTTAATGGAATCTCACATATCAAAGGAATAAGGAAATGATAGAAATAAAAAACAATACGAGTTTGAAAAATATTGCTTAAAGGAATCCTACTGGAGACAAAGCTTATACAGAGATTATATGGTTGCAGAGATCACACTTTGAATTTCAAACACAATGATCAGTTCAATAATCAATATGATCAAAGCAAAATAGCAGCTTCTTTAAATATACATTTATATATTAACAAAAATAATATTAAATTACGCTTCTGGAGTGGTAGCTGAAAGAGGAAAGAAATGCTTCCAGCCAATATGTTTACTGAAAGCTGTTTTTCTTTGTTTCTATTCCAAGACTTGTGTCCAAATCCAGTAAGCACAGTCTGTTTTTGTAGAAAGCTTTATTTCAACTTCGTTTATATTTAGGAGGAAATGGATCTCAAGGATAGCTCAGATGAAGTGGCAATCCTTAAACTCCTTTAACAGTGAATCAGTCCCATTCAATGCTATGAAAATGCAAATATAAGGTCACACTATAATTCCCTGACAGGGAAATTTCAGTAGTATTAATACACAATTTATGTTCCAAGTATCTTTTCAAGAGAAAGAGATAATAAATAGTCAGAAGGAAGTGTAAAAAAATGCTATAGGTAATTCCTCTGAGATTGTCCATATTAACATAAGTGGATTGCAGCCTGGTGAAAAAGAAAATGAAAATATAATCATATACTAAAGACAAGTTGCAAGTAGTGACAGGTTAATTGCAAATTGCTCAGTCTGAATATTTAGTCAAGCCATCTTGGTCTTAGCAAAGAAAGCAGGTTAAAACTTGGAGAACATTATTCCTATGCTAAATTCAGCAAATTTTAAGAATATATATATATATATATATATATATATATATATATATATATATATATCCAATCAGTTCATACCCCCACTGGCAGTTAAAAGGAGGAAACAGCTACAACCACACATTGCTCCTAGAAACACGAAGCCGAAAGCACCAGCCTGAAGATGACGAATGAGACTTCGTCGAAACATCGCCAAGACACTTCCAATTTTACGTGGGAGAAAACCCGAATAACGAAAGACCTACATACAAACACCCGCGAAAACCTCAGAAAACATACACACACACACACACACACACACAGAGAGAGAGAGAGAGATAGAGGTCAGACAATGCATCAAAGCACCTTGACATACAGTAGAATATACCTAGTACAGGGGTAGGCAACCTTGGCTCTTTTATGACTCATGGACTTCAACTCCCAGAATTCCTGAGCCAGCATGGCTCAGCTTGGAAACCTCTCCCTTTCCCCTCAGTATGGCTGGCTCAGGAATTCTGGGAGTTGAAATCCACGAGTCATAAAAGAGGCAAGGTTGCCTACCCCTGACCTAGTAGATCAGTAAACTATCTCATGTAACCATTTACATTCTAACCTGTATGTTCAGAATAGATGTAGAGAACATTTTTTAACAACTGAACATAGCAGAGTTTTTTTGTAACACATTTGTAGTAGCCACAGGCTGCAGATAACATGCTGGCACAATGATATTCTATAGGAGATAGAGGCAGAATGTTTGGGTTATTTTTATTTATTTATTTTTCATTTTGGGAGATCTAAGAATTAAATGTAAGATGTTTGTTGCAGACATTGCATATGATCTTATTTTTTAATTTTATTTTATTCCCTACCCATGAAAAATTGTGCAGCAATTATTTAGTGCAGGGGTCCCCAACCTGTGGGCCACAGCCCACTATTGGTCCACGGCCGCTTGGCTACAGGGCCGCATGAAAGGATGGCCAGTGCACGTGCACACATGCATGCACTCCCCCCCCACTCGCATTAGTGCTACCCCGAGCATCGCACCAACACTAGTGCCGGCCATAGCATCCCACCAGCACTAGGGCTGCCCCATTTGCAGCACTCACGCCCATGCAGCCCCATTTGCATGTATGCATGTGCTCGCGTGTGGCTGTTTTCATGTGTGCATGTGCTACGCATGGCCTATTTGTGGCACATGCATGGGCTCATTTTTGCATGCCAGGCCACCAAATCAAAAAGGTTGGAGAACTCTGATTTAGTGGGAAAGCAAGTTTGCATAGACTGGCTTTCTGCACCTGTAAACCTGTTGACTTAGGGGCAATATATGTAGGGATGCAGAGAAGCTCTACATTTTTAAACCCCATTCTTGTTTAAAAATGTTTATGTCGTATGTTTCTATTAACTTTGCCTCCTATTAGTTAGATTGATATTCTCAGAGCTTTCATTGTTCCTCAATCAGTTCAGTACTCATTCTCTTTGGATTTTTGACCCCTGTAGTTCAGCTACTTTGCTGATTTGCCTTATGTATATAATGGGAAACAGCACACTGCAGACTCTTAAATGCAGGTAAACTTAAGTAACTTAACATTTCCTATCACCATATCATTTCCTATAGAAAGCTTATTTTAGTTGTCTTTTACTCAAGAACTAGCCTCAAAAATATTTTTCTTATAAAATTTACAATTGACTTCAGCTTTTCTTTTCTTTTCTTTCTCCATGCATTCTTTCCACTGTATAAAACTATCTGTTACCCAAGCTGCTGATGAATTTTGGTGATACAAGTTGGAACAAAATAACAGAGTTGGAAGGGACCTTGGAGGTCTTCTAGTCCAACCCCTTGCACAAGCAGGAGGCCCTTTAACATGCTGGACAAATGGCTGTCCAATCTCTTCTTAAAAACCTCCAGTGATGAAGCACCCACAACTTCTGAAGACAAGCTGTTCCACTAGTTAATTGTCCTCACTGTCAAGAAATTTCCTCTTAGTTCTAGGTTGCTTCTCTCCTTGATTGGCTTCTATCCATTGCTTCTTGTCCTGCTTTCAGGTGCTTTAGAGAATAGGCTGACCCCCCCTCTTCTTTGTGGGCAGCCCCTTAGATATTAGAAGCCTGCTATCATGTCACCCCTAGTTCTTCTTTTCATTAAACTAAACATACCAATTCCTGCAACCGTTCTTTGTATGTTTTAGCCTCTAGGCCCCTAATCATCTTTGTTGCTTTTCTCTGCACTCTTTCCACAGTCTCAACATCTTTTTTTTATATTGTGGCAATCAAAACTAGATATAATATTCCAAGGCTATAGAGCCTGCCAAAAAAAGTGTCTGGAAAGCTATGAATTCTCCACCCTTATTCTCCCACCTAAAAGTTATTTTCCTCAGTCTTTATCATTCGAAGTCATTTGACTTCTAACTTCTTCAGGAAATTTGGATGTTCTCTACTGCTGGGTGGCATGCTGACAAAAGATATATTGCCTAGATTTAAAATCTGGGGATGGAATTGCAAGAGAACTAACTCTCTTTCATCAGTTTGTGGGAGATCTCTCCATGGACGTCCAGTTGAATCATATCATTTTCAAGTAGTCCATCAGAATTCCAGCTTCCAAGAAGCTGGAAGCTAATGGCTTGCATGAATTGAAGCCCCAATGAAGTGGTTCTTTGCACTTTATTGCAGTCCACAACTAATTGGTCATAAAGGGTTCATTCACTGGGATTTGCAAAATTGTCCAATAAATAATATTAATTTATGACCAGAAAGGATCAATTCTTGCTACCTATTATTTTAGGTATGTGCAACAGGTCATAATTAAATAAAATGGAGCAAGAAACCTTTCCTTTATCAGGCCAATCATATTTCAATACAAATAACAAAAACTACATTTCTATGCCCTTTGAGCCATGCACAAGGTTGGCTAACCTGCAAATGGAAGAATTGGGTGCAAAAGTTACATTCCAATTTATGCATTAACCAAGGAAGTGAGCCTGTCCGTCATGTCAATGTGGAGTGAAATTCACAAAGATGGAATGGCTCAGGCAAGCCAAAGATATCTATGAAAAGAATTCCATTATGGACTCTGTGTGTTTAAGATGCACCTTTAAAGGATTCCTTTTTCTGGCTCCTACAACAATAGCTATGTGACCAAGGCCACCATTCTATACTATTGAATAAGTAATTACAACACCTGTCCACCCTTAGATTCAATCTGATCCTAGTTTTTTAAAAAGCAAAGCAATGTAAAGCAGAAAGCTAGATAAATGAGCTGACTCATCTGATCTATTAATCCAGGGGTGTCAAACTACCGGCCCGTGGGCCAGATGCGTCATGGACCGCGCCCATCCATTGCCGGCAATGGAAAAAAAGTTGTGATACGTCGCAACACGTCACGTGACGTGATGAGTTTGACACCCCTGTACTAATCTATCACATAGATCTGAACAATTATGAAAGATTGGAAAAGTTTCACACTTACTATTATGTGTATATTTTCATTGAGGTTGTTCTTTAAGGAGCTTATATTAATGTGTAGAGAATTATCTCCATTTCTCTGTATTATAGCCATGTTAGATAAGTTAGACCAGGGATGTCAAACTGCCGATCCATGGGCCGGTTGCATCATATGAAGGCCACGCCCACTCCAGCTCCAGCAATGCAAAAAAAGTTGTGATACGTTATGACATGTCACGTGACGTGGCAAGTTTGACACCCATGAGTTCGACTAAAAGAGAATACTGTTTATTGGCCAGTGCTCCCTAGTTTACTTCATAGCTGAGAATGGATGCTGAATTCCCACCCAATCTATATCTCAGATTATCCACTACTCCACGACAGCTTCCCTACAGATATAATCTAATTAGATTTTTATCTTAGGTTTCAGCAGGGCAGATGAAAATATAATCAGCTGACACAACTTGCAGAAACCTGGAGCTCTGTGTCTGCTTCTCCTCTTTTTTTAATAAATAGATCAGCACAAAATAATATGGAAGCAGCAGGAACCTCAGCTGTAGGCTGCGAGAGGCAAATACTTAATTTGCACCTGTTCAGTGAGATTTGTTTGCTGAATATAACGCCAACTAATGCTGTCTTCCACAATGGTATTAGTTTCCAGGTTTTGTAGGTTGACTAGAGAGGAATGGAGATATTTGAGGGATTAACTAGTGGATATTGCACTGCCTTTACAAATTGGTTGTGAAGCTTCACCTTAGAAGACAAATGGAGATGTTTGTACTTATCAGTAAAAGGCACTAAGCTTCCATTAGATGAAGTGCAATTTATCAAATCAGCTTACAGCACAAGCATCCATAGTTGAGCCAGGAGACATGCAGGCAAATATTCAAGTACATATTGGTTCTCAAGCTACTCAGCATCTGATAAATAGATGCCAAGCTTCAGAAGTGAATAAGCAACCAGTACAAATTGCAGATAATAGGAATACGATGCACTATTTTTGTATGCAACTGGCATCATTCTGAACTAGCTGAAAGATCCAGACCATCTTGAAGAAGAGAAGCTGGTGGTGTTAGCAGAAGTTAAATGTAGAGATTACTTAGATAGGGTTGGCTGGTCACAAAATGAATTAAGGATAAGTGAAACCTTGTCCAATACAAAGATACAATATAATTTGAGATATGCAATGTCCAACTGTGATCCTCCGGAATATGGGAGATTTTTTTCAACCTTTGAATGTAGAGCAGAAGTAGATAGCCAAAAAAAATTTGCCATTTATCACACAACCAATAGCAGCTTGTTATGAGAAGTATCTAACATGTTTCCCTGGTTGTGTTGTTTACAACAATTACAAAACCTGAATTTGGACAAATGTGAATCCCAGCCTACTGACTAACCTTTTAGGAAAAAAAAAACTCATCCTTTTTCCAAAACCTTTCTTTTCACCACTTAAAAACAAGAAACATCTAGTAATCTGGCACATAGATAAAACCATCCCACAGGCCAGATAAAAGACTGAATCAAGTCCATTTGCAGTTTCAGTACATTTATTATGGAATCCAGCACAAATTAAAAATGGCCAGATATGATGAAAGAGAAAATGAAGCTCAACCTTTATTAACTAAAAGTTATCAGACTTAGCTACCTAAACCTATCAAGAGCCTTCATTTTTTATTAAATTTGAAGGATAATTCCTTGAGACTCCAGAGAAGGATCTGGCCTTTATTATTAGGAATAGCCAACACTCCAGAAGACAAGCTCAGGATCCAAAAAGATCTTGACAAAGTTGAACAATGGGCCCTATCCAACAAAATGAATTTTAACATGGAGAAAAGCAAAGTTTTACGTTTAGGCAGGAAAAATCAACGCCTGGAGACTAAACCATATGAAGAACGGCTGCAGGATTTGGGTTTGGCTAGTCTAAAGAAAAGAAGAAATAGGGGTGACATAAAAGCAGTATTCCAATATTTGAGGGGCTACCACAAAGAAAAGGGGGTTAAATTATTCTCCAAAGCACCAGAGGGAAGGATAAGAAACAATGGTTGGAAACTAATCAAAGAGAGAAGTAACTTGAGATTAAGGAGAAACTTACTAACAGTGAGGACGATTAACTAGTGGAACAGCTTGCCTTCAGAAATCATGGGTGCTCCATCACTGGAGGTTTTTAAGAAGAGGCTAGACAGTCACTTATCTGAAATGATATAGGTTCTCCTGCTTGAGCAGGGGGATGGACTAGAAGACTTCCAAGATCCCTTCCAGCTCTGTCCTGTCCTGTCCTGTCCTGTCCTGTTCTGTTCTGTTCTATTCTGCCAGTCACTGGAAGAGAAAGGAGGTGCATTCACCAAAGATTTGGTTGCCTTGGTTTGGTTGCCTTTCTACAAGATCTATTTACAGTTCAGGTAGTCCTCTCTCACCAACTGTGGTTGGGATTGGCAATTCCATTGCTAAATGATACAATCATAAAACGAAACATGTGACTGCGCCCAACCTACATTGTCAGTGGTCATGAAACAAGTCAGCACAGTCAGTAAGTGCAATGTCACAAGACCACATTTGCTATTGTCTGCTGCTTCCCTATTGACTTTGCTTGTTGGAAGCTGACTGTAAAGATTGAAAATGACCATAGGATGCTGTGACAATTGTAAATGCATGCTGGTTGGCAAGCACCTGAACTGAAATCAGGTGACCACAAGGACACTGCGAGGTCTGCAAGTTTGAGGATTAGTCGTAAATCTTTTTCAATGCCAGTGCAGACTTGGGCTGCAAAACTCCAGATGACTAATAGATGGCACCAAATAGTGTGTTTGGTATCTCTTTGCTGCTACCAAGAGACAGCAGAGCGGATGAGACATCCAAATAAATAAATCAACACATTATATAAATCCCTTTCTTTGCATAATAGTCCCTTCCACAAATAACTGATGCAGTTTTCAAATATCAGTTGGGAGCAATGATATCTTTGCTACTTGCTCCTGCTTTCTATACATTTAGAAAATTCTCCAAGCCCCAATCTAGTAAAGCCCCAAGTACAGTATAAGAGAGCTATGTAAAGCCAAAGTTAGTGAAAGCTTTTGGGCGATTAGTATCCCCATCACTGCGTGAGAGGCACAATTCTTTTATTCTTTTATCCCTCACTGTTCCAATCAGCAGCTTTTTGAAATGGCATAAATAATTCACCTAACAATTGCATATTTGAGGTTTATGCTGTGATACACATACACACACACATACACACACACACACACACATACAAGCTCATGCACACAATTAGATATAATAAATGCTGTGGTTTGTGCATACTATAATCATGGCAAGCCTGCCAACCCCGAGGGAAATAATTTTTCTATTGTAATTAATCAGATCCCACATGATATTATAGACCAAAGAAATAGAGTAAATGAAAATGAAAATTAATGCCGTGTTATAATTTATAGCAAGAAATTATATTGTGTACCAGAGGGAAATGTATTTGTAACCATTGACTACAATCGGATTTGGCTGATGGTAGCTCTGTCCTTTGCTTAGAAATGGTTGCAGCAGACTTAATTTTATTACCCAAAGTGGCAAGAACAGATCTGGAAAGGCATTGTTTGGCACTGAAGAAAAAGCTCGTAATACTTGGCCAAAGTATTGGCCAAAGGTAAGAAAGGAGAGTTATACTGGATTCAGTAACTTGGCCAGTTAATCTCTAGGAAGGCTGAGTCATTCACATGCAATTGGATTTCTGCTTGTACAATGTAGTTTTCCTTCCTTCATGGTTAGAGGATGCTCTTCTGTTGGTAGATGGACAATTGTCTTTACCTATTAAGAGGATTTTTGACAAAGGGGTCAAACTATTTTCCAAAGCACCAAACGGTAAGGCAAGAAACAATGGTTGGAAATTAACCAAGGAGAGACACAACCTAGAACTAAGGAGAAACTTCCTGATGGTGAGATTAGTCAATCAATGGAATAGGTTACCTGCAGAAGCTGTGGGTGCTCCATCACTGGAGGCTTTCACAAAAAGACTGGACAACCATTTGTCTGAAATGATACAGGGACTCCTGCTCAAGTAGGGGGTTGGACTAGAAGGTCTCTGAGATCCCTTCCATCTCTATTATTCTATATTCTATGTTCTATGACAGACATGTCAAACACAAGGCCAGGGGGCTGGATGCGGCCCACGAAGTGGTTTCATGTGGCCCGCGAAGCCATCCTGGAAACAATGAGGGAACAGCCCCTGCTGCCTTGGCCCTGTCCCAGGCCGGCTGGGAGCCAATGTACAATTTTGTGGTGGCCATCTATGCTGAAACACATTCAATCTTAGCTCCACAAGGCCGTCTAGAAACAACGAGGAACCAGCCCCTTCCGTGTCAGCCCCGCCCCCTGGGTGCATGCTGGGGAGGTGTCACCCTTTGTGAGAAATGAAGAAATGGACCATGCTTTGGTGCTTGCCCCGGTCTCACCCCCTTCTGCTAGAGACCCTCAGATCTGTCCCACTCTTGCCCAGGCCCCCATAGGTACCCTTGACGCGAATGATGTAGAGCTGGCCATGCCCACCCAGTAGTCCATACCCACTCCATCCACACCCACCCAGTTGGCCACACCCACCCTGGCCACACTCACCCACGCCCCTGAGGGCAACCGTAATGTTGATGCGGCCCTCAATGAAATTGAGTTTGACGCCCCTGTTCTATGACAAGAGCTTGAAAGAGGCTCTTTAGGACTCAACAGTTAGAATGCAGCACACAAGAATCTCATTGTAGCCTCATTTAACATTTTTCTTTATTTCTAACAATTCAAAGAGGGAAAAAAAGTCTTAGTTTCTCTTACAGCCATGTTGAAATAACTATGCAAGCAGCACTCAGCTAAAACTATAAACCACCACCCTCTTTTTTTCCCCCTTACTTCAGTAGAGAGTGGAATGTAGGAAATTGATTTATGGGCTAATTATACTATTCAGAAATTAACTATCTCCCTGCCTGAAATAGTAAAGCTTCCCTCACCCACTACTGATGGGGCATTCCTACCTGAAGCTATTGTTACCTGTGTAGTTATTAAATTCCCTGTAGCGTCAATCAAGAGTTTCGATTAAAAATGGAAAGTCATTTGAGATTCATCTTGGGTCTTTAGATGCTCTTCTGAGCATCTGTAACACCAACTGACAACGTTGCAGCCCTTCATGATGTCATCATATGTCATCTTTCTCTCCCTGCATAACAACTTCTACTCAGCATGCCTTTGGTAATTTTGACACTACTGAATTCTGTTATTTCCCCTTTTTCCTTATTTGAATCCAACACCCACTCCTTGTGCTGTCCCACTCACACAAACACATACACACACAGACACACACAGAGAGACACACAGCAGAGAGTTCAAGTTATTTATTTAACACCCCCACCCCCTAGCAGTTTCAAACTGGACCCACACATCGAGTGGGTCCAGTTACCAAGCTTGGGCAGGAATTTTTGGCAAAAATTACTTCCCGATCTAAGTCTCCATGCAACTCCATGCTCTCTTCCCTGAGGTGCCAGGATCCGGCTCCTCCTCCTCTGAACTCACATCCAGAGACACTACCCACCTTCCTCCTGCAAATTTTTTAGCCCAACCCATTTTTTTTCTAACTCCAAGAAGAAACCACCTCTCTGTGTGAAGAAAAACTTTCCTATTTTCTCACAGCCATTTCCTATCCTCAGATGATTAGCAGCAAATACAGTCTGTATGTCTGGGAGAACATGGATTAAAGTGGATTTAACTTTGTCACAGGTCAATCATAAGAAATGGAGACTCAGCCTGCTGTATTCCTACTGTTGTGTCTCCCATGACTGACTTTTAGACTGAAAGCTCTTCAGGACAAAATTTGCTTATGCCATTCTTCATAAACCCCCATCTTTCTAGGAATTAAAAAGAAAAGAAAGTTCTATATGTGGATTTTCTTGTTTGACTGAGTATCCATTCAACAAAGCTCACAGTCTCCCATTTTGGTCTGAACATTTAATCCTCATTTTTTCATTTCCAAGACTGTTACCTTGTTGGGATGATTGTTAATGCATGTTATACATGAATGAAATCTCTGCAGTTTTAATTGGCTCTCCTGAACAAAATACTACTTACATTTTATATATGCACATCCTAGAGACCTGAACTAAATTGGGTATTTTTTCATCTTCTATTCATACATACATACATTAATGCTTTCCACTGAAACTTCTATTCATATATACATATATTCATACATACATTAATATCTTCCATAGGAATGGAGGAAAGGGTATTAATCACATTATGTGAAATAATGTAAATAACTGTAATTATAGGATAGATAACCAAGGATGTCTTTGCTGGTGGCAGCAGCTAGCTGATCCTATCTAATTTTAAAAATTAAACAAGGCTTAGTACTTGTGTGGAGAAATGCGGGGGAATTTCATGTCTCTTGGCTGGAAGGAAAAGGAAAAGAAATATTCCAGAAGAGAGCAATGAAAAATCACTGATTAAATATTGTCAAGAAAAATGCAAGGATGCAATCTCAGAAGCCAAGCTTGACCTAAGGGCATTCTTACCTTTAGACATTAAAGATATTCATTGACTGGATGAAGTTTAAATCCAGAGTCCAAGCAAACTGCTTCAAAGTCAGTCAGTCTGTGTCCCAGAGTGAAGCTGGGCTTTTCCAAATCACACTGTCCAGAACTGCTGTTCTCCAAATCTTAGATTTCTGTTGGGGTTTTGGAAGAGAGAGATACCGACATCTATTTTCCAAGGTTTTCATACACAAGCAATGAGGAACTGACCAAAGGAGAGAGAAGAAAATAAACTGAATTGTTTTCTGATTGACGGATACAGCTCTAAAACAGGATTCATTTTATCAGAGCTTTTTCCTTCCAGTTGTGGATCCTGAGGAAGATGGTTTAGCTATAAAGATTTCCTGGTTGCAAACAATAGCAGTACAAAAACAAAGCTTCGAATTGCTCTCATTATTGGGATAGTACTAATGGTAGTAGTAGTTATTATTGTTAGCTAAATTTATGGAGCATTTTTTTTCCAAGAGCTCAAGATTGCACTATACCAGGGGTAGGCAACCTTGGCTCTTTTATGACTCATGGACTTCAACTCCCAGATTTCCTGAGCTAGCATGGCTCAGCTTGGAAATCTCTCTCTTCCCCTCAGCATGGCTGGCTCAGGAATTCTGGGAGTTGAAGTCCACGAGTCATAAAATAGCCAAGGTTGCCTACCCCTGCACTATACAGTACTAGTAGTCCAAAATTTCTGTAGATAAGTGAGACATTTGTTAAATGAATTTTGACCAATTTTTGCCACCTTTCTTGCCACGGTTCTTAAGTGAATCACTGCAGTTGTTTAGTTAATAACACAGTTATTAAGTGAATCTGGCTTCCCCATTGACTTTGCTTGTCGGAAGGTCTGAAAAGGTGATCACATGACCTTGGGATGCTGCAATCGTCATAAAAAAGAGTCAGTTGCCAAGCATCCGAATTCTGATCACGTGATCATGGGAATGCTGCAACGGACGTAAGTGTGAAAAAAATGGTCAGTGCCATCAAAATTTCAAACGGTCACTAAACACACTGTTGTAAATTGAGGACTACCTATAATGCTTTCTGTGCTAGGCTTATCACACAACCCTGCAGACAGATTGCTCTGAACAAAAGTCACCAGAATTAATCTGGATCTCCCTAGTTTAACTTCACCCCATAACCACTCCACAAACTTGGATCATCATAACTTCCAAAGTTTTGCAGCTACCTGTTAGAAAATTATGCAGGTTATTTTCCCAGGATCACTTATACAACCAGTGCTTTTTTTGTCATAGAACGCACGGAATGGCGTTCTGGCACCTTTTTATGAACAGAAGAACCGGTTCCTTCTAAGCTGCCAGTGCGAGTAAAGCTCTGGCTAGGTGAAAGGAAGCTGCCCGGGGAAATGGGGGGCATCCAAGGTCAACCTGGAAACACTTCCATGGCCTTAAAAGCAGACCCTCTTCTCATGGGGCTCCCTCCGCCGCTTGTCCTCACCCCTGTGTTGGCCACCATGGACCAGAACTGACTCCTGAAGCGAATCTCTTCGAGGGACCAAGAGTGCTCCCAAAGCAGCAGCACTGCCAGGCTCCAGAAGGAGCTTCTGTGTCATCAGAAATGGAGGAAGACGAGGTGTTAGAAGACATGCCACCTTCGAACAAGTGCCCTCTCAAAAGCCGCGGCAACAGCATCTGTCAGCTAACCCTGCTCATGTGATCTGCATCTCGGAAGCTCCCTAAAGTGGTTTCTTCTCCCCTCCCCGCCCACTTTGTAAAGAGCTTTTGACTGGAGCTGGAGCTGTGTATGAGTTCCAGCACCTTTTTTTTTTTTTCAAAAAAAGCACTGTAAACAATCTATCTTGTTCTCATAGAACAGGGGTGTCAAAGTCAATTTCATTGAGGGCCGCATCAGCATTGCAGTTGCCCTCAGGGGGCCAGGTGGGTGTGGCCAGGGTGGGTGTGGCCTACTGGGTGGGTGTGGATGGAGTGGGTATGGCCTACTGGCAGGGCATGGCCAGCTCTACATTGTTCACGTCAAGGGTGCCTGCGGGGGCCTGGGCAAGAGTGGGACAGATCTGAGGGTCTCTGGCACAAGGGGGTGGGACCGGGGTGAGCACCAAGGCATGGTCCATTTCTTCATTCCTCACAAAGGGTGACACCTCCCCAGCATGCACCCAGGGGGTGGGGCCAACACAGCAGGGGCTGGTTCCTCGCTGTTTCTAGATGGCCTTGTGGAGCTAAAACTGAATGCGTTTCAGCATAGATGGCCACCACAAAATTGTACATTGGCTCCCAGCTGGCCTGGGCCAGGGCCAAGGCAGAGGGGGCCATTCCCTCACTGTTTCCAGGATGGCTTCGCGGGCCACATGAAACCACTTCGTGGGCTGCATCCGGCCCCCTGGCCTTCTGTTTGATATGTCTGTCAT